>NC_092051.1:121540920-121806452 GCF_003086295.3 Arachis hypogaea | reverse complement strand
AAAAAAATAAAATTAAATCTAGAAAGATTATGTAACAAAAAAAGATAAGAATTGTAAAGCCCACATCGGTGGAGAGGGGAACGAAGCATGCCTTATAAGGTGTGGATATCTCTCCCTAGCATGACGCGTTTTGACTAGTGAGTGTGGGGGGCTTCGGCTATCATCCCTATCGTCAAAGGTAAAACCATGAGGCCTTGTGTGCCAAAGCGGACAATATCGTGCTAGCGGGTGGTCTGGACTGTTACAGATGGTATCAGAGCCAGAACCGGATCGATGTGCCAGCGAGGGCGCTGGACTCCCTTAGGGGGGTGGATTGTAAGGCCCACATCGGTTTGGAGAGGGAACGAAGCATGCCTTATAAGGGTGTGGATACCTCTCCCTAGCATGATGTGTTTTGACGAGTGAGTGTGGGGGGCTTCGGCTATTCATCCCTATCGTCAAAGGCAAAACCGTGAGGCCTTGTGTGCCAAAGCGGACAATATCGTGCTAGCGGGTGGTTGGGCTGTTACATAAGAAAACTCTAAATTCTTGTGGTTTGTCCAAGTTTGTGAACCCTATGTTGATTATAATGAAATTGCATGGATTAGATTGAAATTGTGTTGGTTAGGAGTTGAATCAGCGAATTAGAGTGCTTGGAATGGCTGGAATTATTGGGTTTGATTTGGAATCTTGGAAGCTTGAAGTGTGGAGTTTTGAGCTTAGGGAAGAATGGACCAAGATATAATTTTGGTTTCTCGTAGTTAATATGTAATGTCGCATAAAAACTTAAGCTAGTTAACCTTAGGATAAGTTGAATTATGTGATTGGTGCGTACTTAGTGGATAAAGTTAACGGATGTTGAATGGATGTGAATTGTAGTTGAAATGAGTAAGTGGTATTGAAGAATTATATGTTGAATTGATGTGGTGTAGTTTGAGTTGATGGAATTATTATGTATATACATGAATGTAGTAAATAAGATGTTGAGTTATGATGAAGTGTTGGTATTTTGGGTAACTAAATAATTGATGAGTAATGAGTTGGTGTTTGATGAGTTATGATAATGTTTGAGATGGTTTTGTTTAGGATTGAGTTGAATTTGATTTAGGAAACTTGAGTTTTAAAGTTTTGGTAAAAACAAATTTTTAACTAACTTCGGCGGACCATAACTTGAGTCTCAGATTTTGGATTTGAATGAATTTTGTTTCAATTTAAAGATTATAGAAATTGGATTTTTGTAGAGGAATTTATGGATGTCGAAAGTTGGGTACAGAAAATTAAATTTGACTAAGTTGCAGAAAAGTAAGATTTCTGGTGTGCGTGTGTACGCATGCTATCGTGCGTACGCACAGACGAGAGCGTATGGTTGAGCTCGTGCGTACGCACGAGGGATGTGCGTACGCAAACTCTGAGAATTTGTAAGTTGTGCGTACGCACACTATGATGCGTACGCACATATTAAGAAATTTGGGTGGTGCGTGCACACGCATGCATGATGTGTATGCACGATGCCCTATTTTACACTAAAACTTTGTTTTCACTGTTTGACCTTCTCCGCAAGCCTGTAAACTTCCGAAACTACTGTTTTGATGAGAATTCACAATTTTGAACTATCAACTATTCCTCTAATTTTTCAAACCTCTAAAAATTCTGTTTAAGGTCTAATAGCTAGTGTTTAGGTATTTTGGGATGAGTAAGAGTCTACTAGTAAAATAAAAGGGATAATTTATGTTTTGTATTTAGAGCTGGAGATTTAGGGTTACAGAATACTGTGGGTAGGTTAACTAGAGTGGTTTAGTGAAGTGTTTTGAATTGATTAAAGAGAAGATGTCGGAGTGTAGAGAAGATAGGGTTGCATAAATATATTTTAAATTTTAATATTAACAAACTAATTTTTAAAGGAATAATTGTTTCATCTGAGCACTCTTTCTTGAAAGTACAACCCCAGGAGAAGGTGGAAGGTGAGGATCCCCTTCTTTGTTCCTCTTGGTATTGTAAAATCTCCTCCAGCGAGATGGTGGAATTTAGATCCCCTCCTTTGTCCTCATGGATATTGAGAACGTTCCTCCTAAGTAAATGCAAGGGTGGTGGTTGCCCCACTTGCTCCAGGTTGTTAGTATGAGGCTTCCGGGTAGATGCAAGGGGTGGTCACCTACTTGTCGGGATTATAATGATTGAGCCCGGGGTAGAGTAAGGGTTGAGTTTGCCCACTTTGCTCCAGGAGGAAATTTTAAATTATTTGCATCTCATTCCTTTACCCTATTCGTAATTTGGCTGACACTTATACCTTTCTGATGATTATGGTTTTTGAGCTGGGGATTGTACACATAGGGATTGTTCAGGGTTAGCTTAGACATTCGAGTTTGCTGGATAACGACAGATGAGACTCATCGGCATAGGGAGACATGCATCATGTACATTTGTATGACTTGTTTGAGTATGCATACTTTGGTTTGCCTAATTGACTATCCATGCTTATCTGCTATTTGTTCTACTGGTTGTAATGCATTCTATCTGTGTTTTCTTTGCCTGTCTTGTATGTCTTTATAACTAAGAGATCCCTCATGCTAGTGGAGGTGACGCTTGGGTAGTTCCACTGGTGATTGGGAGGTTTGGGTCGATAGGAGATGAAGAGTTAGATTAGAAACAAAATTCCTTAGATAGAGTACTGGATTTTTGGTTTAGTATAATCTTTTAAGTTAAAATCTGAGTGTCGGAGTCTAGGAATGCCTCTGACTTTTTCGGGATCTTATATATTATCTATGTGGGCACCTCTACTATGCTGAGAACCCCCGGTTCTCATTCCATACATATTTTGTTATTTTCAGATGCAGGTCGAGAACATCTATTAAGTGTTTGGAGAATTCTCGGTGGAAGCAAAGATTTCACTCTTGGGTTATTATATTTTTGAGTTTAGGCTATGTATATATGGTGTATATATACTCTCCACGGTATATATTGAATTTTGTCCCTCTTAGAGGTTGAATTGGAGAATAGGTGTTTATCTTGTAGTTTGAGTTATACTTTTGGATATATATGTACACTCTGGCCGGCCTTAGCTTCGTAGGTCGAGTTTGGAGTTTGATATCTATACCCTTGGAGCTTTGATCTGTATATTTATGTTTTTAGCCTTCTTTTCAATCTTGTTTATCCTTCCTTTCTTTTTCGTCTATCTGTTTTTCGTGTATTTGATCGTGAGTGACGCGATTTTCTGTTCGCTTGCTTAGCTTCTTTTTCAAAGCTCTAGCTATATTATCCTTGTTATATATGTATGTATTTTTGTTTTTAGAGGTCGTAGTTCCTCACCACCCTTGATTTACGTCCTAGGCGTAAAGTTCTGTGTGGTAGGGTGTTACACTATATAAGCATTTTTGGATTTTGTTACATAAAAAATTAGTAACGATTTTGTTTATTATACCTATTCATTTATAAAGTTTAGTTTTGAAATCAACTGATTAAACATAATGCTTTTAAAGTAACCTCTTTATAAAAATTGATTTATTTTTAACGTTAGAATATGGTGATATGTCATGCAAATATTAGTCAGCCAAAAAGAAGGTCTATATTTAGCTAAATTACATATACATATTGATGGTAACTATATGCTTGGGTAACTAAAGTTAAACTTAAATCAATGCTTATTATTTATGTGTACAATAATCTTCCCAAATAAAATTTATGTTTGGCCAAATAATAAACATTAAACTTTGTGTTTATTTTTTATTTAATTATGCAACCACTAAACCTTACCTCGTGTCGTAAAGTAAAGGTTAATCAAAGGTTATGACAAGTCTAAAGCTTATACATATTATATAGATGGAAATGATATATATTCTAGAAGCCCGATGAAGGATTAAGCTCAAAAAACAGAGTTCGAAAAATGCAAAATGTACTCACGAAGCTATACTAAACGAAGTACAAGATATACGTACGGATATCACGACATATATATAGATATATCAAAATATAATAGTCATAAGATTCTAGCCGTGGCTCACGGAGTTTAAGACGGCTATTTATATATAGACAATACAGAGTTTAGAAAGTTAAAACAACTTATACAAACTTCCTCTCAATGTAAGCCTCTAGGCCAAAATAAATACAAAAGTGAGAGATCTAAGTAAAATAATCAAAAAGACTTCAAAACAAGATAGCAATCCTCTGCTCTGTCACCATCAAGCAACTCACCGAGGTGGGTTGCAACCTGCATCTGAAAAAACAACAACAGAGTATGGTATGAGAACCGGAGGTTCTCAGTATGGTAACAGTGCCCAATGATGTAAGATATAAGACTCCGGGACGCCAGAGGCAATCCTAGAACTTCATATCCATCACAAGATTCAACTTAAAGTATAACTAAAACATTTAAAACATCACTTAAAACCATAATGATAAAGGGGTATTATAACTTAGTGAATTTCTAAACTAACAACTCTCCGTTGTCCCACAGCCTTCACCAACCTATCCTCCATGCGATCCCATCGCCACCGCCTTCCGAACCTCCTCAATCCCAATAGAATACACAAATAATACAATGCAAGTAAAGCACAAGTATAAGCATATATGTCAAGTAATTCAAATAGACAATTAGGCATGTTATACAATTAGGCAAGCAATACAAGTCGGCAAAGCAAGAAAATAGATAAAAGATGCGCATGATGAATGCCTGTCCTATCTGGCTGTGATATCACATTGTCAGTTCAACTGCCAACCCGACACATCTCCATGGAGATGTCATCCTTTGGTCTCATAATGGGAACCCCCGAGATATCGTGCCCAGATCACAGTCCAGGATGTCAGTGCTTGCACACTATAGTGATTCTGAAGGGATGCAAGCGGGATACTCTTGCCACGGACCTCACATCTCAACATAAGCGGGATTAACCACCGTCCTTACGCCGCCGCCGTAACCTCGACAGGTGGGATTAACCACCGTCCCTGCTAGGTGCATAGCGTCTCAATAATCTCATTAAAATATTTCATCAGTGGTTTGCATAATCATTTTATTCAGTATTCAGTAGTTTACCACTATCACAATTCATTCCGACTCATTAGTTCACCACTTTCACAAGTTATTCCGAACTTATTAGTTCACCACTTTCACAATTCATTATCAATAATCACCAACACCATATGCCGCCTCCTCACTCAACCAAAACTGTCCTCAGTACTCCAGAAACTTAAGCCTCCGTTCTCTAACTTTTTACCAGAAATACCGAATTAAATTCACCTAGAACCTTCTCTATGTTTTGACATCCAAAAAAAGGCCAAACATTCTTAGATAAGTGTCACGGAAGTTTACAAGCTTGCTGGGAAGGGTGAAACAGTTAAAAACAAGGTTTTTATTGAAAAACAGGGTAGTGTGCATACGCATAGAGGTGTGCGTACGCACAGAAAGTAAATCTTCATTTTGTTTATAGGCATGATGTGTGGAACGCCCTCAACAGAATGCACCTTCCAGCATGTGCGTGCGCACAGCTTGCAAAATTCAGTAGGTGGTGTGTGCGCACAGAGCGTGCTAGCACTTCCAATAGTAGGCATCCCCTATGTGTGCGTGCGCACAAGAGTGTGCGTACGCACGTTTTCAAAAATACACAGGGTGTGTATGCGCACAAGGCTATGCGTATACACAAGTTAAAAATTGCCACTGATCATAGCACGCGCACAGCAGTGTGCGTGCACACACAAACCAGAAATCACAAATTCTGCAACATCACAGAATTCAGATTTCTGACACCAACTTTCAATGATCCTGTCTTTCTCTACAAAATTTAGATTTCTACAAAATTAATACCGTTTTAAAGCTCTTTGAATTACCTTTGATTTGATATAAAATTCATTCCATTTCAAAAACGGTAGTTCAATATATGATCCGTCAAAGTTCACAAAAATCCATTTTACCAAGATCACTAAATTCTCAAATCCTTAAAGTTCATAACAAAACCAACTTAAAATCACACCAAACTCCAATTTACCTCATAACTTACCTTTTGTGTCACAAATCACCATTTACACCAATTTCCATTCACATTACATATTCCTCAATCTCAATTATCAATTATTTCACACTATAATATTTCTCAACTAACACAATCATCCATCATCTATATATCACCAACAATCATCATGATCAATCTTAATCTCAATCTTTAACACCATTTTATCAACATCACAATTCATCAAAACAACCCAAAATCATCAAATTATCATACATCATCATACAACAATTTCAACAACCAATTTAATACAATCCTATCCTATGAGTCACTAGCTTAAGTGTCCAGAAATATTATATATTACATAGAGGAAACTGAAACCATACCTTGGCCGATTCTCAATATGCACCAATTTACCAAAATGACCTCAACCAAATTTCCACAAGCTCTCAAGCCACCAAATCCACTTCCAAGTTATTCAAGTCACCAACATTCTCCATACAACACCAATTCAAGCTATATACACATAATTCATAACTAAATCAACCTAGAGTTTCATCAAAATTACAATTTCACAAGGGTTAAGAATAAACTCACCTTATCCAAGATTGATTGGATCAAACCCAATAGGAACCAAAGGCTAGAGTGTACCTAAACACCCAAAATCACAAAATTTTACTCAATACAAAACCCAAAACTCAAAATTCTTAGGGCATGAAACTGGACAGGGAATTTCAAGAATCTTACCATAAGACTTAGCTAGAAATGACGGGCTTGGCGAGAGCTTCGCGTAGCCGCTGACGGCATGCTTATCGAAGCACTGTAACTCGAGATATGTCCACCAGAAGTGATGAGAAGTGAATAGTGTTTTTGAAACCCCTTCCTCTCTTCTCACTTCAGCTGCAGCTCTCACTCTCTAACGGTTATGGTGGCTGAACGAGGGTCGTTAATGTGTTTTTATATGTTGGGCTTGGGCCCAATCCAACCCGTTAGCGTTTTTGGCCCGTTTGCCCCAATTTCGGATCAAACATTTAAAATTAATGCCTGATTTTCAACTCTAAATATTTTTCTAAAGTTTTCTACTGTTTTAATTATTCTCGCACAGCATCGGACCAATTTAAGTCGGTACTGTCGGTTCATTTACCGGTTCACATTTTTATGCGTTTTTTCGTAGAAAACTACATTTTCCAACTCAAAAAAATCTACTGAGTCCGAAAATCATATTTAAAATTTCTAATTCACATTCTAAATTTTTGGATCCTATTTTGGGAAATTTAATTATTTAATTAAACGGTTAATTAATCGCGGTTCTTACATCAGCGACATGCAGGATTATAAATAAGGTTATATATTCAACTCTAGGGGAGAAAAGTATAGTCTCATTAGGTATCTCAAGAAAGTTATACAACTAAAAAATGCATAAGATTTGTTATACTTCAGCAATAATCTGATGGATAACGAATTTATACACTTACAGTTATTGTGTATTTTATTAGTATCTTTGTCAGATATTTGAGTCAGAGAAGATTGAATCACTAAATAGTAGACAACCAAATTTTGCTATACCAAAATATTACATGTTCATACATATGAAGTCAGAAACTAAAGTTGGAGATCATTTGGTGTTCAAATTCTGATTTTGTTGGATGTCAAAACAATTTTAATTCATTGCAGGTATATTCATATGTTCATTGAAAGAGTTCTTTGAAAAAATGTTGATAAGATATTTATTACTCTTTCCACTAAAGCACTTGAATATAAAACACATTTTGAATGGCATCCGATTAGGTGACTACAAACACATGTCACAAATTATGAATATATATTGAAAGACCACTTGAGTTATTTTATGATAATGTGTTAGTAGTCTAATATTTTAAATTGTTATTAAACAAGAGAATTCAGAGTGTTTAAGTGCCTAATGAGCAAATTAGCACAAACTCTATAAATGTATGCATATTTAGTTTATAAAAAACAAACGTCAAAGTCTTTTGTGCAGATACTATTCATATGAATGTCAGCGGCGAATTTAAGGGGGCTAAAGTGGCCATGATCTCACAACTAGAAAATGGATTAATACAGACAGATTTACAGACGGATTTAGTCTTTATTACAGACGGATTTTTGGTTACCAACGAAATTAACGACAGATTTTGTCCCTTTGTAAAAGCCCCGTCGGAAATTATTTACCGACGAATTTTTTTTCGTCAAAAAATTACAGACGGATTTTTACCAGTTACCGACGAATTTTCCTCTGTAAATTTTCTATCCATTTCCCAAAGGCGACGAACTTTCCGACGGATTTTTCGTCTGTAATTACAGACGGATTTTTAGACGGATTTTCTGTCTGTAATTACAGACAGATTTTCCGACAGATTTTCCGTCTGTAATTACAGATGAATTTCCGACAGATTTTTCGTCTGTAATTTGAACTTTGAAAAATCATCCCACATTCTGATTACAGATAGAAAATCCGTCTGTAAATCCGTCAGTAAGGTAAAATAGAATTTTTTTATTTTTCTAATGCAAAATAAACTTTTTCATATAAAATAAATATAAATTTAATACAAATTTTTATCTAATTTGTATTCGAATATTTATAATATTTCAAAAAATAAACAAATTCATCGTATTATGAAGTACTATAAACAAGCAAGTCAATATAATTCAAAACATAAACAAAATGTATTGATCATCAACTATAATTCCTAGTATATTGTTCAACTATACTAAAACTATCAGCTATAGTCTTCAATGTCATCTTCATCCTCATCATCATCATAGTCCTCATCCGAAGACATTGAGGGTGGCGACGGTGGTAGTGGAACTGCACTAGAACTACTTGACGCTCTAACCTTCTTATAATAGCTAATCTTTCTTTTGTGACACATTTAACTTGGACGATAAGAGCTATATTTCTCACTGGAAGTGCTAGTTTCCACAACAGGACTTCTGGTTGCCACAGGAGAAGAATCAGGTGATTGTTTCTTCTTCTCAGCAGTAAGAACTTGAGAGAGAGCAGCTACTGCTGCTGCTCTTTGTGATCCTTGACTTCTTCCAGTTGTCTTAGGGCTAGAACTTTTGGTTCTGGATGATGATTTAAATGCAGAGTTTAAAGCAGCCAAAGCTTCTGCTCTTTGTCTTGGTCCTCCTTGATTCAGCCCATTCAATCTATCCTGTGACTGTGAGAGTAGAAAGTATTAGAAAGAAAGGCAAGTTCCAACGGAGTATGAAATCATCATGATCTGTGACTTGATTTGGAGATGTTCAATTTAATTTAAAAACTATGATATCTTTCCTTCATTTTTCTTTTTGGCAAATTTAATTTAAATACTATGATATTCTTTCCTTCAATTTTCTTTTCGGCAAAGATGGAAAAACCTGAACCTGTACCTACCTAAATATAATTATTAAATTTACCACTAATAACAAAAGAAAGATACCATATACAATATGCTTAAATGCTTCATCATTATCCTACACCCTCTTGTTAGGAGAACCTACTTTTGGTTGAATTTCATTGACTATAAAACAACAAAGAAAAACATAGTTTATACAATCTTAAATATGTTGCCATACCATACTGGATGTCATATTAGAAGATGAATTAAAGGCATTAGACAAGGCAGAAAGCTTCAGCTCTTTGTCTTGGTCCCCCTTGACTTGGCCCATTAGACTTTTCCTGTCAACATATTCAGCAAGCATAGTTAAACAGATATTCATTGCACAACATATTTACTGTACAGCATTAGAGTAAGAAAAATAGCAAAATTTTTGTTATCAGAATTAATAACTCAGGTCTATACCTCTACAGCATGGCGAATCCCGAAGAGTAATGTCACCTTTTTCTGGAAAGAGTTCCCCTGTACCTGCATTGCATCAGGAAATAATCCATAAAGTGGCTCATTTTGAAACATGGACATGCATATGGATTACCTAATCAATTTCAGAAATCACACATATATCCGATATACTTCAGCTAAGTATATGTATTGATAGCATTATGTAGCACTATAATAAATATAATAGTAACTTTTACATGCAGAAAACTGTAATCAACAACTGCAGAGGATAATAATTGCCAGAACAAAGTCATTCTAAGAAAATAAGACAAATAAAAAATTGGAATTATGTTATGTTGTAGCACATACCGAAGCTTTAGCATGTCCCATGGAAAGTATGTTGTGAAAAAGCATGGTTCATTCCTTTTTGTTACTTTATATAGCGTACCCGAGGAGATAGTCCCTCTAGTGATACAGCCTTATCTATATAGCTCTGAGAAAATTTTCCAGAAGAAATCAAGTAAAGGACAATATGAGAAATAAATGCTCGAATCTGTTGAGCATGTTTACCTGGCCAATTTCAAAATCATTTTGTTTTTCTTTTGGGTCCACAGACTGGCCAATCCAAACAAACACTTCTGCACTTCTTGTACAAATCAATCAAATCATTTTTCTCTGAGTCAGATCCCCTATAGTTTGCTTCAAACTCCTCAATATCAGCTTCAGTGACCTGTTAGCAAGTATCATAAAACCTTGTAAATGCAAATAAGAACTGTGCGACAAGAAATCAGAACAAAATCAGGATCAACGCAAACAACCTTCTTGTACATTGTTCTAAAGTAGTTGTGAAGATTCTTGACAACATCCCCGGCAAGGTTCTGATTTTCAGAAACAAATATAAATGAATAATGTTGATGTACATGACACGAAAAAAAATGCTGAAATGCTTATATTGCATTCTGCTGTAATAAAATCATCATAACAAGAGCAGATTCCTCCACAAATAGTTGACAGACCATAAAAGTTTAATTTGAATGAATCTAGAAAAATGCAAATTACAGATATGTTATCTTGTGGTTTTAATGTTGTAAATGCATCTACAGATACGAGAAACCAAGAACACTCACAGCATCATCAACACAACTAATCTTATCATAAATGGCTCGCTTTTCTTCATCCCCAAGAATCGAGATAACATTTTTCAGTTGCTGAAATTTTGCTTTAGCTCCTGTAAATGATTAATTGAACCATAAACATCAAATTTAATAGATGGTCAGAGGCCTAATTAGACAAAAACCTGTTTGATGCTATTGTTAAATGGAGTGTTCAAAGAGCTTCAATAGTATTTTGCTGAGAAGATACTAAATTTTTATGGATATTTCAAAAATTTTCAGAATATTAAAGGGTACAATGGAATCTTTGGATATCAACGTGGCTCCACCCTGCTTACTGTAAAACAGAAAACATTAGATAAATACCTCATCACCAGGGTTCTTGTCAGGATGCAGCCTCAATGCTAACTTGTAATAAGCCTTCTTTATTTCCTGTTGTGATGCTGTTCTCTCTACACCAAGTACCTAAGAGCAAAGAAGCAACAGGTTAGTGTCCAAAATATCAGTGCTCTCTGCGCATTGATACAAATCAAGAAATGGAAACGGGTAAGTCATATACTCATATCTCAAAGAGTAGATGATCACCTAAGTCTTGATTAAAAACTCGCATCTGCAAGAAAAAAGCTATTTAAAACAGAAAAGCATTCAAGGAATATTTTAGTTATTATTAATTATAAGTTTATAACTAGCATGCCAAAAAAGAAAATGTCCTTAACACCAAGGTGGACATAAAAAATCTTAACTCAATGCATCAAATTGATCTATATTTTCAAAGTCTTCATAGGAAAATAACTCATTCTGTATGTTAAAGACACAAGTACCTTATTATCAATAAACTCATCTACCATCAACAACAATATTCATGAAAAGTACCAAGAACTTCAAACTCTCATCAGTAACAGTCATCCTCTTAAGCTTAAGCTCTTCAAGAAAAGGGTACTTTTCAGCAAACACCACAAGCCAAAAGTGAATATCAGCACCCCAATTTGCAGGAACCAAGTTGAAATCAGAGAAACGTGGCTTCCCTTTCAGTATAACACTTCTTATGTTTGGGAACCTTCGGGTTAAGATCTCAGGGGACACAGAGTAGCAGTTACCTATGAACACGTTCCTCCTTGACCATCTCTCAGCGTTGTACCACTCCTTGCAAACCAGTGACACAGAGCTTCTGTCCTTTCTTGATTTCAGCATCCCAATAACATGCTCAAGAACCTCATCTGGAAAACACAATGAATCTCTTAGAAGGATCACTATCACACTACAGCAAGAAGCAGCAGCAAAAGAAAAAAGATAGTGCAGTGAAAAGAATCACCAAAAATTGAAAAATCATGAGGAAAAAAGTTTCAACAACAAATTTTAAATCAAACTAATTACTAAAATCAGAAAAAAACAAATCTAACTAAACCTAATGTAATCAAAACCTAAAAATCCACTAATCAGAAAACAAATCTAACTAAACTAATTACTAAAATCAAACTAATTAAACAAAATTAATTGAACTTAACAGAAATTAAAAGAATTTTGAAACCAAAACCTGGAAGCATTGACTGGAGGAGATGATGGCTGCGGCGCTGAGAAGATATGCGAGCCAGAACTGAGTGGGGATAAAAGGAGAGAGAGAGGCGCGGTGGTGGTGGGGATAGACGCTGCTGCAGGTGGCGCCGGCGTGCTGGAGCTCACCTAAGACGAAGAGAATAGGAGCTTGAGCTTGATTTGTTCTGCGAACGAGAAAGAACGAGAGAGACAGGGGCTGTGTTCTACTGGTTCAGTGTTTAAAAGAGAGGAGAAGAAGGAGAAGGTAGATGCGGTGGTTAGGGTAGCGACGGTGGCGCTGTGAGTGAGAAAAGGAGAAGAAGAAGCTCATGCGTGCGACGGAGAAGTTCCTTGAAGGAGAGAGGAACAACTTTGATCTCTGATATTTTGTGTGTGTAAAAGGAGCTCGATTGGGTGGTGATAAAATTAGGGTTACCTTAATATTTCCGACGGAAAATTTAAATTACAGACGGATTTTTCGTCTGTAATAATTTAATAAAATGCAGCGTTCTGTCTATTTAATTACAGACGAATTTTCTGTCTGTAACTATTTTCACAAAAAAAATTAATTTTACAGACAGATTATCGATGGATTCTGTTTTTTGTCTGTAATTTATGTTAATTCTTTTTTTTTTGTTTTTCGACAAAAAATCCCTCTAAAATTCTGTCTGTATTTCCGTGGGATAAAATTCGTCGGAAATATCCGTCTGTAATAACTAGTTTTCTAGTAGTGTGATCTCTCCCAATTTTTTTTAAAAAAATTAGTACTATTATTATTATTATAGATTAAATATATTTTAGTATATTACACACTGAAAAAATTTACATGTTAGTAACTTAATATGCATAAATTATAATGTGTATTATAATATATTAGTAGCAATTAATAAATAGATTTAAAAAATAATAAAATCGTATAAATATATAAATAATTGAAAAGTTATTAAAAAATATAGGTTTAGATTAATGTAAAAAGATAATAACTATAAAAAAAATTTTTGTTTTGACTATTTTTATAATAATAATAATAACAACTGAATAGACTTTTTAAACAATAAAAATTATTAAATCAAGAGTTTAAAACAAGATAGAAGACAAATTTTTAGCAGATTATATAATTGTATATGTTGAAAAAGAGAATGCTTTAAAATTTATTTTAGATGGTAAATTGAAATTTTAGTTATGTGAAATATCGCAGAATAAATTAAAAATATCAAATTTCTAAAGTATATAGTTGAATGTTGATTTTTATATAATATAATTATTAATTTTGACCTATATACTATGAATTATATTTTGTTCACTTGTTGTTCATGTTATATTTTAATTTATTTTGTATTTAATTTGGTCTTCTCTTATAAATTTTTTGGATCTGCAACTGATGGATGTTATATTATTTTATGATATATTGGTTCAGGTGCGAGTGTGTATTTAAATGTTCATATGGTTTAGACAATTTTACAAATATATATGTTTCTAAAAAAAATATTTAGTTTTATTTTTATTCTGACTCGTGATCTCTTAAAGTTTATTATAGTAGGATCAGTTGGAAATAGGCATGCATGAGATTATTTTTGCAAGTAATTTCTAAAATTTTTTATCCAAATTTAATCTATGTCGTTGAGTATATTAGTATGGTGATCATCGTGATTTTATGGTGACACTAATGTATTATGATAATTCCATAACTGATATATGAGACAGACCAAATTATTAAAGTAATAAAAAAATAGCTTTCTAATTTGCACATAAAACAAGTCCCTAATCTATTCACAGGTAATACATATAACAATCATAATCACAGAATTAAGCTATTTCATATTAAATAACTTATATGACGGTAATTTTGTTTATTGTCATAAATGATGAATTAAATAAGTCATTATTTTTTTTTATTTGAAATTAAAAGATTAAAACTAGATATAATATTTTATTTGGATTTTGAGGTTTAATAATAAGTGTCACATTCAAATATAAATAGTGACTTCAGAGTTTTGGTCCTTAATACATCAAAGTCACCTCCGTAGCTTTTTTTTTTTCATTAGAGGGATTGCGATTCAGTCATATTAAAGATACAAAAAACTTTAGTGAAAGAAAATAAAAAAATCGAAAAATTAAATTTTTTCAATCATATTCACAAATTCAAATACACTTTTATTTTTAAGTATTTATTTTTTAATAATTTAATATAAATAGTCTTAGAGTTAAAAAATTCTAAAAATTTTCAACACATTTCCCTCTTCTTTTCTCGTATAAAAAATCACTTTACAAAAATTTGTTGTATAAAAGTTGCATATTTTTTACAAACTTAAATACAATTACGTAGCATCAGTGTGTTTAACTTTACTTTTGTTTATATATTTGAAATAAATTTCAAATTAATATGCGTTCTTAGTTATTAATATAAGATATATCTAAAATACTTTATATAATTAAAATAAAATAAAAAATATTTAAAAAAATAATTTTTACTTTAATTTAATAAAATTTTAAAATTTATGTCCCATGTCATATCATATTTGTATCAATATTCGTACATTATAGATTCTAATAAAAGAAAAAGAACACATTAATTTAGAAAATAAAAAATATTTTAGCAATATTATGAAATTTTATAACTAAATAAGATTATTTTTTGAAATTAAGTTTTAATTAATATAGTTAATAGTATATTGATTAATTTTCTTAAAATAATATTATTGTTAGAGTTAAAATATAAAAAGATTAATACTATGTCAATATCTTAAATAACACAAATATTTTAAAATAAAAAAGGTACACGTATTTTGAAAGGGAAAATCTAATCCATTAAAAATAATATTTTTTTTATCTTGAATTGTATTTTGCTTTTATAAAGGGGAAAAAAAAGCAAAGAATAGCTACTTAGCTGAAGTAGAGAGTTTTTTTTTTTAATTATTGAAACGAGGATTTAAAGCCAAAATTACAATATAGGTTTAATTAGTTTGTTTGGTCTCTATAATTTTGTAAAATTTTTAATTAGGTTCTTATATTTTTTTTTAATTGGATTTTTGCACTAATTTTTTTTTTAATTAAGTCCTTTTTAATAATAATTGGCTTAATTTTATAGGGATCCAACTAAAAAAATTAGTATAAAGATCTAAATAAAAAAAAATATAAGAACCCAATTAAAAAAATTAGTGTAAAGACTCAACTAAAAAAATTATAAAAATTTAATTAAAAATTTCACGAAATTATAAAGAGCAACAGAATAATAAAACCTACAAGATATTAGCCATCTGGGATAATTATCCAGCTAAAGTAAAGAGTTTGGTGGCGAAAGAGGTGGCACCATACAAGAGACAACCAAGGTTTAGAGGCCCATGTTTTTTGAGTTGCCCAACGAATGCAGCAATCTACGTTTGAAGTATTTTATGCCGACCAAAACGATACACTTGCTAACTTTTTTTTTTATGGAAGTGAGATTAATGATATTTATAAATATTGTCATTTTTGGTAATTTTAAAACTTATAGAAAATATATAAATGAAGAGTCTGATTTTTATATTTTAAATTTTTTAATTTTTTTAAAATAAAAATTAGACAGTCTAATTTCTATATATCTTTCAAAAATTAAAATGTCTTATTTATATATCTCAAATTAAACAGTGTCACCAAAAAAACAGTGTCACATTTAAAATTAACATTTTAATCGTTCATAATTTAAAAAAAATATTATTGTCAATTTAATATTAAAAATAAAAATCCGGTGCTGTGTTCTCTGTAAAACACTAAAACCATTGAATCTTTGCCGCCACTCAGGCGGAACTTTTTCTATCAAAATTTTGTAAAACACGGTTGCCAATTTATGTGGTACTAGTTATTTGCTTTAATAATTTAGCAAATTTGTATTTTAAAATTGATAAAGAAAAAATTAAAAACAAAAGGTGTTTCGTAAGTCGTAACCAAAAAGAAAGCATTCTTTATAGATACTATCCAAACTATTCATTATTATACCAATTTGAAGCATTTTTGTTTTCTTATTAAATATTTTAATAAAAATTTGTCAAATTATTGTAGAAAAATTTTATCCTTTTCTCAGCGTACAAGTCAAGATTAATATATTGTGAATTTTGCTAGTTGTTTGAGTATTTAGGAACATTTAAATAAACTTCTTTGATTTGGGTTCTGGAGAGGGGCGGTAAGAGCAAGGAAAAAAGATTAAAAACTAAATTTTTAAAATGATTCATCGAATTAATTTACAGTTCTAATTATTCTAATTTTTTAAATTTAAAATTTGTTATATTATTTTAAAATTCATTTTTGGATATTATATTAATTTTTGAATCTTTTTGAGTCAATGAACAAAATGCTAAAATGACTTTAACTTCTTATCATGTTGGATACATGACTAATCGGTCATTTTAACGCTTAAACAAGACAAAAATGAAAAGATGAAAAAGAGTTTATATGATATGTAAATAGTTTTATTTCTTTTATTCTTTAAAACGACTTCATTTTTATCTTTTTTTTTTTAAAGAAAAAGAACTCAACACAACATGGTAGAGTATAAAGAACAAACAAAAATAAAACTAATCATTATTAACAAACTGAGAAACTCAATCCATAGTCATCTTCGATATTGCTATCAACAATCATAAGAGTCAATATCATACCTGATCTTGCCTGTAAGATAGATCGGCCTCAAGTCCTCGAGAATAGTCGAGCTATGTGCTGCAAGGTTGAACGTCCGTCTCTTGGAATCCGAATTCTTTATGTTCGTCGTGAGCGTGAGAACACGAGCAATATCAAAAGAAGGGAATGTACCTACAAAAGGCACTCCGAAACTTAAGTCAGTGTGTATTCTAGTTTACTCAGGAAAAACTTAGATCTTTGGAAATAGTTTACTTCCCTTTTATATGTGACGAGTTCTTTGTCCGTTATATTCTCGGCATTACTGTTTAACTGAATGATATCGTAACCGACCTTATTTTGTCGTTGGAACGTCGGTTATGATGGAGATGTTATTGTCGCCTAGTTATAGCTCATACTTCCGAATAGTAACGGAAGATGACGAGGTACATCATATGTTGCTAATGGTTATGGGGCCGAGTTATAACGTACAATAATGACGACCATTATTATGAGATAATGATGATCATATCACAGCCCCCAAGCTTAGCCTGAGGAAGATTTTAATGAAGCAGGTTGAGCTTTTTTTGGATGAGTTATAACTCGGTTTGCGTGGGTTAGTGGATGAGCCCCCAGATCAACTTACTTCATTAAAAGATGGTTTTGTGTTTTAAATTTGTGGTACGTAGGGAGTCGTGTCCGTTATTTTCTGATGAAAGAGAAAGAGTAATGGTTTCATTTAAGTTTGCTGATTCCCAATGTTGGGTACACTGTTTGATGTGGCTTTGGGAGTGGGGGTTATCATTTGGAACGTTTTGTTCTTTTAATTGCTTTAATCCTTTCAGATTTTTGTTGGCTTTTGGTTATATGCTTGCTTCTTTAAAGAATGAGTAAGAGAGGTATGATTCTCCTTTTCCATTTCTGATCCGTTTCTTCTGCTTTCTGTTTAATCTTGTACTGCTTTGTGAGATAATGGGTTTTGAGAAAGAGAAAAAGGATAAGGTGGATTGGTCTTATGATTGGGTAGGGGAAGATGTTAAATCACGGGTGTCACTTTTCTCTGATGAGGCGGCGGTGAGGGAGGTGGATGTTAATAAAATAGTGTGGGTGGGTTCCGGAGTGAAAGTAGAGTTGTTACCATGTAGTGTGGATGATAGAGTTTATCACCGAGAGTGGGGGTTTGGGTTCTTCTACATGCATAGTTGTGTGCTTGAGGAATTGCGGGTTAGGCTTCCGTTTACGGAGTTTGAGTGTCAGGTTCTTAAGCAGCTCAACTGCGCTCCATCACAGCTTCATCCCAATGGGTGGGCGTTTTTGCGATCGTTTGAGGTTTTGATGGAATTCTTAGAGGAGGTGCCTTCTGTGGATCTATTCTTTTCTTTATTTCAAGCTAAAGGGGTGTGGAAGGGGGGTTGGGTGAACTTCAATAGTACTCCGGGATTTGGGATTTTCAAACTTTACATGTCTTCTTTTAAAGACTTCAAAGTGATGTATTTTAAAGTCAGGAGTTCAGAGGAGGACTTCCCGTTTTTTATTGATGAAAATCTTGCTGAGAAGTTTCCTCTATTTTGGTTCTCGGAGCCGCAAAATATACTCGGCCCAGAGGTGATATCGCCGAGGAACGAGTGTCTGATAGAGTTTTTGGTGGAGAATGTTGATCGGAAAAATTTGATATCGATTTATGAGTTGCTGAAGTGGGAGGAGGATAAAGGTGCTGTTGTAGAGTATTTGGGTGAGTTTTTAGGGCTTATGTTGATGTCTGTCTTTTTTTCTGAAAAGTCTAACATGAATTGTTTTTTGTAGGTGGGAAGTATCCTGGCGTTTCTGCTGCGTCTCTGAGGACGCGGTTCAAGAATAAGAATTTGGAGAAAGAGGTATCTTCATCTAATGCTGAGAAGGTTGTTGGGACTGGCGAGGTTACGCAGCCTCGTCAAGGTCGGAGGAAGGTGATTGTGAAGAAAAGAAAGAAGTCCAACCTTGTGGATTTATCGGATGATTCTGATGAAAAAGAGTTAGGTGTTCCTCTGGAAGAGATACATGCTTTTATTGGAAATCAAAAAAGGCTTCATGATGACAAGTCATCCTAGCCTATTTTAACTAGTCTTTTTCTTTTGTTTTCATTAGAATTATGCACTTTCTTGAGCTACAAGCAAGCTAATTGAGTAGATTTTCATGTTTCCCTTGATTGAACCAACCATATATGAATTTATGCCATTTCATGAGGTTTTATGCTATATTTGTTGCATATTCTGAAAGAATGAATATCTCATGATTTTGAGCATAGCTTTGATGAGTTTGGTTGATTAATGATAGGTGAAGAAAGCTTGGAGAAAGGTTGAAGCAAAGAGGAATGGCTAGGAGTGAAGAGAGGACAATGGAATAAGTGAAATTGAACCAGGAAGCAAGAAGTTAGCCCCAACGTTAGCCCCCTAACTTGGAGGCTAAGTTGGAACTTGAAATTTCCTCCCTGGCCATCCCACGTTTGCGCCAACGTTAGCCCCCTAACTTGGAGGCTAACGTTGGCACATGAATTCCTCCCTGGCTATCCAACGTTTGCACCAACGTTAGCCCCCTAACTTGGAGGCTAACGTTGGCACATGAATTACAATGGGGAAGGAGCCAACGTTTGCACCAACGTTAGCCCCCTAACTTGGAGGCTAACGTTGGCACATGAATTACAAAGGGAGAAGGGGCCAACGTTTGCGCCAACGTTAGCCCCCTAACTTGGAGGCTAACGTTGGCGCCACTAGCACAAAGGGAAGGCCAACGTTAGGGTCAAAGTTAGACCCCTAACGTTGGCACCAACGTCCAAACCAGAAAAATGTGCCAACTGATATGAAAAGTTGGAGCCAAAGTTAGACCCCTAACTTTGGCTCAAACTTTTGGTCCAACTTTTGCTAACCTCAAAACCGGTTCAATTGGTTCACTTCGGTTCTTCTCCAAACTTCAAGAGCAATCAACCAAGGCCTCTTTCAACCCAATTCCACCAAGAGCAAAGGCCCAACTCAAGGCTTGAAAATCATTTGAAGAAAGTGTATAAATAGGATAGAATTCAAGTTCTTCGGGGAGCTTTCCTTTTAGAATTTTCATAATAGTTTTCGGAGAGCTTTTGAACTTTAATTTCTTTGCTTTCATTGCTTTCATTTTCAATTTACACTTGTCTTGGATCTTGGATTGGAGAATTGAAGAAATTCTGTTTCAATCTCAATCTTGGATCTCTCTGTTTCTTTACTGTTAATTGAATTTCATTTCCGGTTCATTGCTCTTCATCTATTCTCTTTACAATTTACAATTCCCTTGCAATTGTTCTTGTTGGATCTAGGAAGGCATTGAGATCTAGACTTGGTTTTCTAGTCTCTGGGCCTTGAGATCTCAATTTTACATTCTCTGTTTCTTGTTTTTAATGTTCATTTATTTTACTGCTTCAAGATCCGGTTCAATTCCAATTCCCTTTCCCTCTTCTGTTTGATGCAATTTAATTTTTCCTTGTTTAATTTCTGCAAATCCACATCCCAATCCCCTTTACATTTCAAGCAATTTACATTCCTTGCACTTTAAGATTCCGCAATTTACATTTCTTGTACTCTAAGTTTCTGCCATTTAATTTCTTGTTCCTTAAGATTCAGCAATTTAATTTCCTGCATTCTTTACTTTCATGCAATTTACATTTTGCAAATCACAAATCACCCAACCAACACTCGATTCGCTTGACTAAATCAACCACTAAACTAAAATTGCTCAATCCTTCAATCCCTGTGGGATCGACCTCACTCCCGTGAGTTATTATTACTTGATGCGACCCGGTACACTTGCCGGTTAGATTTGTGTGTTTTGGGAGAAATTTATTTTTCACCAAAATACTCATCACTTCACGAGATTTCTGAACAAAGTGAGGCATTTTCGGTTTGGGGAAAAGAGTATCCTTATATGGCTGTTGTTGACGAGTATTGCCAATCGTCGGCTGATGTTACTCTTGCAAAGGAAGTTGGGGATATGGCTATTGGGCAATATATGCAGGTAATAACCTACTGACTTTTCCTTAATTTTCCTTTGGTAGTCTTATGAGTTTTGGTTTATTTTGTTCTCTAGGTGGTTGGGCTGCGTCTTGCAAGTCTTGGGCGCAGCCAGGAGTTGAAATATAAGGGGGTTGCTGCGGAAAAGGGGGAGGTTTCTGTTTTGAAGGAGGAGTTGGTTAAGTGTAAGGGTCTTGCTGCTGAGCTTCAAGCTCGTTTGACTGAGACCGAGAAGTTGCTGAAGGAGACTAAGGAAAGTTATTCTAAGGATGTGGAGGATTTGAAGAAAAAGGAAAGTGATCTGGTGAACCTGCAAAGTCGTCTGATTGAGGTTACTGCTCAGTTTAAGGATATGGAGAAGAAAAAGGCGGATGAGATATTGGATTCGTTTGTTGAAGGTTTTGAAAGGGCAAGGTTGCAGGTTAAGTTTTTGGTTCCGGATGCCGATCTCTCTGGCATGGATCCTGGAAAGATAGTGCGAGATGGTCAGCTGATTGAAGATGATGGTGACGCAGAAGATGAAGCCGATAATGTTTAGCGTGATTTGTTAGGAAACTTTTTTGAATTTGTTTTGCATATGTAACAGTATAGCCCGTGCTTTTTGAACTTATCTTGAATTGACTTGTTTGAATTTTGAATTTGATGCTTTTTATAAAAGCTATTTGTGATTGTTCGGATATTTTTCCGAGTTTATTGGTGTTGTGGTTGATGATGTTATCTGATGAATGTAGTTTGTAGATTTGCCGAGTATTGGCATTTGTCTGAGCTGTATTGATAGATTGATAAGATCGATTTTATTTGATAGAAAAGAAAAAATAAGATAATATATGTCTCCTATGTATTCGGAGTTGTTTTGAACCTTTTACATACAAAGGTGCAGGTAGGCTAGCCTCGTTAAAACCTCTCCAAGCAAAACCCTTTGGGATAAAATCTTGGTAGTAGGAAAAAGAGTACAAGCCTGTCCCTGTCTTTTAACTATAAAATTTCTTTAAGGAAGACACGTTCCATGTATTAGGCAAGAGTTTACCATCTAGTGATTCTAGCTTGTATGCTCCTTGGCCGAGTGCTTCGGATACTCGGTATGGGCCATCCCAATTGGCTGCTAGCTTTCCATGTGTTGGTGGTTTCCAAGCAGTTTCAGTTTTGCGGAGGACTAAGTCTCCTTTAACGAATGATCTGTTTCTGACCGACTTGTTGTATTGTCGAGCTATGGCTTGCTGCGTTGCGCATTGCTTCAAGGCGGCGAGGTCTCTAACTTCTTCAATGATGTCGAGCTCGGATCTCCGAGCTTCGTCTTGGTTGTCGATATAGGTTCGGATTGAGTTCTGGGAGATTTCCAGGGGGATCATGGCTTCTGATCCATATACCAGCCTGAATGGCGTTTCCTTTGTTGATGTTTGTGGGGTGGTGTTGTATCCCCAGAGTACCTCGGGTATTAATTCGGCCCACAGTCCTTTGGCGTCATCTAGTTTTTTCTTTAGTGCATGCAGGATGACCTTGTTTGCGGCCTCAGCTAGTCCGTTTGCTTGAGGATGTTCAACAGAGGCAAAGTGTTGCTTTATTTTGAGATTCTGCAAAAAAGATTGGAATTTCTGATCGGCAAACTGGCGACCGTTGTCAGTTGTGATATGTTGAGGTATGCCGAAACGGCAAATAATGTTTTTCCAAACGAATGAAATCATTTGTTGTGATGTTATTTTTGCTAGAGGTTGGACTTCAACCCATTTGGAGAAATAGTCAATTCCGACAATAAGAAATTTTACCTGGCCTGGTGCCGTGGGGAATGGCCCGAGTATATCCAAACCCCATTGGTTAAACGGCCAGCTGATATCTGAATGATGCATTTGCTCGGCAGGGATGTGTATCAGTGGTGCGTGTCTTTGGCAATTGTTGCATGACCTTATTTTCTGTTGGCTGTCCTGTTTCAAAGTCGGCCAGAAAAATCCGGCTCGGAGGATCTTTGATGTTAGGCTTCGAGCCCCTGTATGTGTGCCACAGATTCCTTCATGTGCTTCTGCTAATGCTAGGTCGGCTTCTGATTTGTTGAGGCATTTGAGTAGAGGGCGAGTATATCCCCGTCGATACAATGTTCCATTGAGTATTGTGAAGGAAGATGCTTGCCGTCGAAACTTTTTATCGCTCTCGACCCCTTCTGGTATATTACCTGTTTGTAAATAGTGTATCAAGTCGTTCCTCCAATCTGTTTCCTGTGAAACACTTAGCATATTTGTCAGAGTAACAGTGGGTGATGTTATTGTGAACTGTTGCAGTGTAGATAGCTCGGACTGTGTACTGCCGAGCTTAGATAAGATATCCGCTCTTTGATTTTGTTCGCATGGTATATGTTCTATTTCAAATTTGAAAATTTTTTTTGATAATTTTTTTACTAACAGCAAGTATTTAGAGAGTAGAGGATCTTTTACCTGGAAAAGGTCATTTACCTGCTGTACGACTAACAAAGAATCACAGTATACCTTGATCGTCGAGATTTGAAGATCTAAACAGAGTCGGAGTCCGGCGATTAGTGCTTCATACTCGGATTGGTTGTTGCTCGCTTTGAAAGCTAAGTGTATTGAGTGTTCCAATATGAATCCATCCTCGGCCTCCAGACGAATTCCTGCACCACAGCCTCCGTTATTTGAAGAGCCGTCCACATGTAAGATCCATTGTTTGGCATGGTCTTCCTCGGATGGTATTGTAAGCTCGGCGATAAAATCTGCCAGGAATTGTGACTTGATCGGTCCTCGGGATTGGTATTTGATGTCGAACTCAGATAGTTCGACTGCCCATTTTATGAGTCGTCCTGCAATTTCTGGTTTGTGTAACACTTGTCTTAGTGGGTGATCGGTTCTGACATGGATAACATGGTTTTGGAAGTAAGGTCGGAGACGTCTCGCCGAGAATATCAGTGCTAGTGCGAGCTTCTCAATCCTTGGATAATTGAGTTCGGCATGCTGGAGAGTCTTACTGACAAAGTATACTGGATGCTGAACTTTGTTTCTCTCTGTAACAAGGGCTGAGCTTATTGACCAATCAGTAACTGACAGATATAGAAATAAATCCTCCCCTTGTAGGGGTTTTTGTAATATCGGCGGTTGTGAGAGTGTTGTTTTTAATTTTAAAAAGGCCTTCTCACAATCGTCGTTCCATTCGAATTTATTTTTCTTTTTAATTGCTTGGAAAAAAGGAATAGAAGTTGAAGCAAGGCAAGGAACAAATCTGGAAAGTGCAACGAGTCGTCCTGTGAGGCGCTGAACTTCCTTGACTGTTTTAGGGCTGGCCATGTCCAATACAGCTTGGCATTTGTCTGGATTTGCCTCTATTCCCCTGCATGTCAGCAAAAAACCTAAAAACTTTCCCCCTTGAACGGCGAATGCGCATTTTTCGGGGTTGAGACGCATGTTGTACTGGCGGATCTGGCCAAATATTTCTGTAAGGTCGCTGATATGGTTATCTCCGATTTTTGTTTTGGCGACCATATCATCGACATAAACTTCGATATTCCTGCCGATTTGTTTGGCGAATATCTTATCCATAAGGCGTTGGTAAGTTGCACCTGCGTTCTTTAAACCAAATGGCATAACTTTATAACAATAGTTACCGAAATCAGTGATAAAAGCTGTTTTATTTTGATCAGAGGGGTGCATCATTATTTGATTATACCCTGAATACGCATCCATAAAGCTTAAAGTAGCGTAGCCTGACGCATCGTCTACTAAAGAGTCTATGGATGGTAGGGGATAAAAATCCTTTGGGCATGCTTTGTTTAAATCAGTGAAGTCGACGCACATGCGCCACTTACCGTTTTGTTTTCTTACCATTACCACATTGGCTAACCAGGTGGTGAATCTGATCGCTTTGATAAATTCGGTGTTGATAAGCTTTTGTGTTTCTTCCAGTGATGCTCTCTTTTTCTCTTCGCCGAGTTTGTGTTTCTTCTGTTGCACCGGTCGGATTGTCGAGTTTATTGCTAGTCTATGACTGATAATCTGTGGGTCGATTCCGGGTATGTCTGATGGTGTCCATGCAAAAAGGTCGGCATGTTCTTGCAGGAAGGTAGTTATGGCCTGCAACTCGGATGCATTGAGTGAGGTACCTACATACGTGAATTTATTAGGGTTATTGTTGAAATACACTTTTTGTAGGTCATCAGAGGGTTTTGGGCGATCGAGGAAATCAGCTCTTGGGTCCAGTTCGGCTAGCGTGTGCTCCTTTTGGTTCAGGCCGACGTTGTTGACTTGTTGCGTGGAGCGATTTTGGAATTTCATGCTGATGTTGTAACATTGTCGTGCCTCTTTATGGTCGCCATGAATTGTTACAACCTGGTTGTCCTGCAGAGGAAACTTTACACAGAGATGAACTGTAGATACAATGGCGCCGAACTTATTCAAAAAAGGTCGGCCGAGAATAATGCTATATGGGCTGAAACAATCGACTACTAAATATTGAATATCATTAGTTTTTGAAAGAGGTTGCTCACTAACCACACTGATCCGAGTATTGGAACTCGTTCTCCCGAGAAGCCGACCAAGTCTCCTCCTGTGGACTGTAGCACGTTGTCGCTGAGCTTCATCTTTTGAAATGTGGAATAAAACAGAACATCGGCACTGCTCCCGGGATCCAAGAGTACTTTTTTCACTAATAGATCCCCTATCTGGAGGGTGATTACCACAGGGTCGTCCAAATTTTGTATATTGGAGTTAAAGTCGGCCTGTGTGAAAGTGACTTCTGGTTGTGGGTTAGTGATTGCTACATCTTGTTTCGGTCCTTCTACCGAGCATATTGCTCTGAACGACCTTTTCCTTGCCGAGTTTGAGTATCCCCCACTTGCATATCCTCCTGAAATACAATTGATTATACCTCGTGGTCTTTCATATTGGCTTGAAGATGCCTTCTCTTTTCCTCGGTGTTGTTCAGAGAGGTCGTTTGTTGTGGAACTGGGGCCGCGTTTTTGGATGTGACCACCGATGTATTTGTCTAGGTGTCCTTGTCTTGCTAGTCGTTCTAAGAGATCTTTGGCGACCACACAATCATCGGTATTTTGGCCGTGTTTCTGGTGGAAAGCGCAGTACTTTGACTTGTCCACGTTCTTTGTATCCTGGTATGTGCCGGCCTTTCTTGGAGGCTTAATTAGTTTGGAGTTCAAGATCTCCTTGATTATGTCTTCCCTCTTAGTGTTAAACTGCGTATAAGAATCAAATCGAGGTGTTAGTTTAAAACTTTTCTTAATGGTTGAGCTCTTATCTTCTTCACGGAAGTGTGACTTGTCAGACTTCCGAGCTTGTCTGAGCTCCTCGATGTCAATTTGTCCTTTTGCTTTCTCTCGAAATTCTGCTAGGGTCTTTGGTTTTGCTACTGCGATCGTCTCCTGGAACTTCCCAGGTCGGAGGCCGCTTTTAATTGCGTGGAGATGGACCTCGGGGTGGAGATCTGGTATGCTGATTGCGACCTTGGTAAAGCGAGTCATATAGTCCTTTAAGCTTTCGTTTGGTCCTTGCTTGATAGTGTTCAGGTAATCGGAATCGTGCAAGTATATTGCAGATCCGGCGAAATGTTCTTCAAATAACTTCGCCAACTGATGAAAACGCGAAATGGAACCTGCAGGCAAAGCACACAACCAATCAAGTGCAGGACCGTCTAAATAATTCGGAAAACAACGACATAAAACTATATCTGATGCACCATTGACGATCATTATTGATCGGAATTTCTTTAGGAACTTCCTCGGGTCTCCGAGTCCATCATAAGGCGTGAGAGTCAACGGCAGAGTGAACCTCTTCGGCAGTTCGAAGTTCATTACTTCTTTTGTAAAGGGGCCTACAGGGTCCTCGGACTCTTCTTTCTCGTCTTCGGGCTGCTGCTCTTCGTGTCGAGCAGTTTCTGAAACATGAGTCGGTTGGGACTGATGTTCCTCGTCCTCCGCCTGTTGGCGATGAGCATCGTTGTGTTCAATCCGAGCATGATTTAGTTCAGCAATTTGAGCAGCCATTATTTGGTTCTCGTTAGCCATTCGCTGATTAGCTTGTTGTAGCTCAGCTACCATTCGCATGAGTTCGGACAGTGAAGGAGGCGGTACGTCAGCCATGGATGCAGATGGAAGTGATGGGACCAAAAGAAAAAATATGATTTCCTCGGCCCCACGGTGGGCGCCAATTGATCTTGCCTGTAAGATAGATCGGCCTCAAGTCCTCGAGAATAGCCGAGCTATGTGCTGCAAGGTTGAACGTCCGTCTCTTAGAATCCGAATTCTTTATGTTCATCGTGAGCGTGAGAACACGAGCAATATCAAAAGAGGGGAGTGTACCTGCAAAAGGCACTCCGAAGCTTAAGTCAGTGTGTATTCTAGTTTACTCAGGAAAAACTTAGATCTTTGGAAATAGTTTACTTCCCTTTTATATGTGACGAGTTCTTTGTCCGTTATATTCTCGGCATTACCGTTTAACTGAATGATATCGTAACCGACCTTATTTTGTCGTTGGAACGTCGGTTATGATGGAGATGTTATTGTCGCCTAGTTATAGCTCATAATTCCGAATAGTAACGGAAGATGACGAGGTACATCATATGTTGCTAATGGTTATGGGGCCGAGTTATAACGTACAATAATGACGATTATTATGAGATAATGATGATCATATCAATACCACTCTTGGTAGCTTTTAATTGTTCTATTGGTGACTTGTGCTACATTCGAGTACTTATTTTTAAAGATTCTATCGTTTTTACCTTATTTGTGCCAAAATAAAATGATATCGTTTAATCCTATGTCTAATGTAACAAATCAGAGCCAACTCAATATTTTGTTTGTTGACCCAATATTAAAAAGGATTTAAAAATTAATATAATATCTAAAATTAGATCTTAAAAATTAGTATAGTAAATTTTAAATTTGTAGAATTAAAATAATAAAAATTATGAATTTCAAAAACTACTATAAAAATTAAGAGATTTCTGTTTATCAAAATAAAACATTGAAATGTTTGCTAATGTTTCATAAAATTTAATTCAATTTTCCCTTAACTTTGAATAAATAATTGGCCTTTTATGAGATTATGTAATTATGTTAATTGTAATTATATTATTTAACTCATTATGTACAATACTATATTTTCTTCTTTTTTTTTTTTTTCGTTACAAGAGACTCAAAATCGAATTATGGAAAAGAAAAAATCTAATCATTTTAAGTGATATCAACTATAGTTGTCATAATCGAACCATGATTGGATCGATTAGATTATTGGTTTAATAATTTACTGGTTTAACTGATAAGTTACTAGTTGACTCGGTCCAACATAAATAAAAAATATAAAATAATCAAAGACTTAAAATTAAAATTTGAAATACATATATTCACTAATATTTAAGAATAATCAAGTCTCAAATTCTAAATAAAAATAGACAAAAATTTACTAGTACTACTATAACTAGTGTTAAACCCGTACGATGTACGGGCTTATATTTAAATTTGACATATTAAATTAAAAATAATATTTTATAATCATAATTTTTTGAATTTAGTATAACACGATGATTGTCATTATATAATAAATGTACTGAATATGTTGTTTTATCTTTATTCAAAGTAAAAAGTAAATAGAAGAGTTTGAAGTCTATAATATTCTTGAACCATAGGGAAGGAGAAATGAAAAAAATAAGAACATATATAACTGTAATAATAGCATATTAATTTTACACTAAATTTTATTCATAAGGCTAAAAAAAATTTATCGACAACCTAGTATCTTATGGAAATGGATCCTCTCCATTTTTTTAACTCTTGAGAGAATAAAGTATGATTTCTCACCTTTAATTCTATAAGTGAGATCAAAATTAAATAGGAGAGAGAGTGCAATGAAAGGTGAGATCAAACACTAGACACTATCCAGTTTTTTTTCCACTGGAGATGATCCACTCCCGTATCTTACTAACTTCATTAGAAAAATAATTGGCATATGATGTTGTGCTCCTTGTTACACATTTCATCTCAAATATGAAAACAAAGTTATAGATAAATTAGTTATATCTACAGTAAATATTTATACAAAAGTGTAAATCATAACATGTTATTAAAATGAAAAGAATATTATTCTTACCTAAATATTATTAAAAACTTCTTCAAACACGATATTTGTTGTTGATGACTTTGGATTGCCGTCTTCGTCTAGAATTAAAACCCTGAGGCCACTGCGACTCTTAACTCTTGACAAAGCAACATAAAATTGTCCATGGGTGAACACTGATTTTGGCAAATAAAATTCTACATGTGATAATGATTGACCCTAACTCTTGTTAATGGTCATTGCAAAGCATACTGTTAATGGAAATTGTCTCTGTTGGAACTTAAATGGAAATCCTGAATATGAAGGGATCAAGTTCATTCTTGGAATGTACACTTTATCTCCAATATTTCTACCGGTCACTACCGTCGCTCCAATTACGTTGCTGTCAAGTTCGTTAATTATTAATCTTGTCCCGTTGCATAAACCTGAAGTCTGGTCTATGTTTCGCAGTAGCATTACAGCGACTCCTGGCTTCAAAGTCAACTTGTGATTGAATAGTCCGGAACATTTGATGTCATTTAGGAACTCTGGTGTGAACCACTCTTGTTGTACATCTTCATTCTCATCGGCTTGACATGTTGTGTCAGAACTCAAATACTCCTTTTCCATCCCTGAAAAGATTGTCAAGACAAAATCGTTTATCTTCTCGACACTCTCAAGCGTGGGTTCAAGAATTGCCACTACAAGATTTTTATTTATTTATGGAGGTTTTTTTTCTATTTGTGGAGGTTTATAACCCCCATCAAATGGTTTGTGGAGGTTTCTAAAACCCCCAAAATTTAAGGTGCCACGAGGTCTTTTGTGGGGGTTTTTAAAAATCTCCACAATCTATTCAGTGGGGGGGGGGGTTTGTGTGTATTTAATGGGGGTTTTATATTACACTTTTGTGAGAGTTTTAAATCACTTTTGTGACAGTTTAAAACCCCCACAAATTGATTTTTTAATTTTAAAAAATAACTATTTTGTGAGACTTTTAAACCTCCACAAACTCTATAATTATTTATTTATTTTTAATTTCAAATTATTCATTAATCTTATTTCATTTACATATTCTCAAATTAAAAATTTATTTTTTAATATCAAAATTTAAAAACTAAATCTTTTATAACACAATTCCTTAATATAAAACATAAATCTATATATAAAAAAATTCTCAATGTCAATAGTTCCAATCATAATTCCATATGGTATTGTTCTAATTAACTATATAAAAGAATAGAGAGATACTTCGATAATCACATAAGAAAGGCAAAACATTGAGTAATACTTAATAGAGGCTGAACTCAATCCAAGTTTGGCTTCACAAAAGCTTTAACATTTATACATACATAACAATCAAACTTATCAAAAACTGAACTATACCGTAAATAATGAAATATGCATAGTTGTAACATTTGTCTAAATAGGAGCTTTTCCATGGACAAATATAAAGGTAAACCTTTGATGGTCCAGCCTCATGAAGAAAATTACAAGTTTTCCGGCCATCATTTTCAGATTGAATCCTACAATAATAAATACAATGAATAAATATGCAAGTAAAACTGACATATTCGTATAGATACACAAACAGAATAAATAAGTAAAACCAAGTTTAAATGGGATAAGATTAGAGCCAGCTCTTAAACTTTCTCATCAGTATAAATAGGCTCTGTGGGGCAAGCAAGACATGTCAATGTGACATCATATGTGTCTCCATTTTAATGAAAACTAGGATGAATAAAGGAGGCCTGAAAGTATTTGGGAATAACAAACCTCTGACGATAAATAGATTCCTGAGCTTTTCCATGAACTGCTTTCATATGCATGTTGTGCACTTGCCCTTTAGCATTAAGTTCCTTTGCTAGGGCTTTATTGCCAATAAGATAGGCTTGCCGTGCCTGTTTCCAAATTATAAACAATTGAACTAAAAGATTTATATTCTTTAGAAGATTTATATTCTATATGAATGAAATGAAAAAGAAAAGACACCTTTGGAATCCGAAAAGGATTTTTTGCAGCATATTCACACAATTTGGCAATCTTCCTTTCACTTGGGGGCTCATCCTGAGAGACATCATAAAATATGAGTGTCTGGGCTCCGTCACTTGTCTAATTGAATGGTAAAGTATAAAAAAACACCAATTCAACAAAATTGTTTGATTTATTAGTCTGTTAGAACTAGAATCATATCTCTTCAAGCCTATATATATACATATACCATTGTGCGCTACAATCAAGAGTAATTAGCGGCGAAGCACACATAATTAACAAGGAGGTTCAACATGAGCAAAGAGATAATATTCAAATTTACTCATATTTGACTTATTTAGAAAAAAATGGAAATTTTATGCTTAAACCTAGCTAGCATGATCTATTTGAGACTTAATGTTAGGTTAGGGGTTCAATTTCATCTTGTACAACTGGACAAGGTATCAAAAGCCAACCACTAATTTCTCACCTTCTTCAATATGCTTAAAACCTATGGCTGTAAATGTTTCTATCTGTCTACAACAACATAGATTCACAATATCTAAGCAAACCAAGGATATTCAAGTTATAAAATTTGTAATACCAATGCATAGAAATTAAAACCACTAACCTTATTGATGCTGGAAACTAATTCCTGCAAGCCTTCATTCTTTCATCAATCCTCTCATGACGTAACTACATTGCATACGAGTAAACATGACAACATACACCTTATTATTTTTTCGGTTTCTTTTTATTCGATTACGATTTAAAGATGTACAAAAGTCGAGCAAGAATTAAAAGCAAAGCCATTTTTCAAGCAATTTAATGTCATATTAGTTACCAAGAACCTGCGGATAAATCACAAGTTTTAGTTACCAGGTTGTACCTACTTTTCATGACAAATACAAGAGGATGTAAGGTAAAGTTCTTCATACTCACATGGATTTTGTTGTAGTCTAAGGCTCAAGGAAGATTATCACATTGATTTTCTTGAAATCAAAGTCCTATACAACAACACACCCTAAATCAAAGACCATCACATTATTCGTACGCAAATCATTAGTAAATCACTGCATAATTAATTCTGCAAACAATTGTAAATTAGTATATATACTACCCAAAAATGAAAGAGCAAAGTGGGTTCAGCAGATAGTTAGCAATTAACAATATCAAACTAAGGTATCTATGCTCAAACAGTACAAATTACACAAGGACATGCAGCCTGAATTTTTTCAGATAAAAAGCTCTTAATTTGCACAAAGTGGCCCAATGTTTGGAACAGAAAATACAAGAATTCTTAACCTAATAAATTAAGCATCCATGGAAATGTTTTAATGGAATAAACTCAAGAAAAATGCAAAAACTGAAAAAGGGGGGGCGGGGGGAATACTGCATTTTCTTTCTAATTCCATGCTTGATAATCATTGCATTTCCAAACATGTTTGCCACTACCACACCAGAAATTAACAGATGTAAAATACACGATCTAATATAAATATATTAAACATTTTTTTTAAGAACATGCATATATTATAAATTAATTAGTTATCTAACTAAAAAACAATCTTAGGAGCTGTCCCTAATTTCATTCTGTTTACTCATCCCTTCTCCTACTTGAATTAGGAATTGGACTCTTCCTATATTAGTTGGCTTGGCTTGTAATAATAGTACCAATGTACCATACCAGTTCTTGACCTAATTACCAGATAGCTATCCTATGCAATCATTACAATTAAAGGTCAAGCTACAGCATAATCTAGTGCATCTAACAAATGCTGCATTAACCATCTATGAATCCTCATTAAAAAAAGCATCCACACCAATGAAACACCAGAATTAGGCCATGCATCTTACCTGTTTTGAACTACAATGAAGAGTTGAATCCTGAAGTAACGATGTAATCTGATGCACTGAAGCAGACAACTCTTTCTCCACAACGACTATGAATGTTTGAAGGCTAGATTTATTAGAAGACTTCATAGGTATGAAATCAACACTCATTTTCCATCCAAGGCGGAACTTTGAAAAGAGTTGACCTTAAAAGGCCTGAATTAGTTTCCTCCAAGACCAACCAGGTCAATTTCTTCCCTTAAAGACATAAATAAATTATAAAATGAAGTTAAAATGCAAAACAAGGTCCAGAAGATCATTTCTTTCACAGTTCACAGTAACAAAGCTCCTTGTCCAAGTTTACTACAAAGAATCCAAAATGAAATTAGAGCCGAAATAGCTTCTACATCAACATGTTTCTTTTTCATATGAGATTTGCATTATGCAGAAAAGAAAAGGAAAACACACACAAAAGGAACTATTATCATCAGAACTAGTCATCTTTGTCAACCAAATATTCTACTATCATAATAAACAAATGGAGTAACAAAAACTGCAGAAACGTACCAAGTACATGAGATTCAGCCAAGGTAAGGCACAAAAATTTCCCCCCTGGTTTCAAAACTCTCTTTACCTGGAAATACGAATCAGTACAAGTTCACATGACCAATTAATTAATCTATATTATTCTTCACAATAATAACTAGAATAGATCAAAGAAATCATAGAAACCTCTGAGAGATACTGATTTCCCAACTTAGGGCCAAGCTCTGGCTCCATCAAAGCATCTAATCCACCTTTATCAATAATTGCATCAAAACTTTCGTCTTCAAGCTGCATACCAGCATTTAAAAGAAATGAAAACAACGCAGGAATCAGATAACTCAAAACCCGAAGGGCTGCTTCAGCTTCAAACTCGAAACATTTTGAGAAAAAAAAATACAGCGCAGAAAAGCGAGCAGTTGACACGCACCTGCATGTTGGTCATGTCCATGACACGCCACCGTATGTGAGGACGGAGGCGGACGTTGCGGCGGAGCATGTCGGAGATGACGACCTTGGAGAAGTCAATGTTGGTGAGTCCAGTGTATCCGGCGTCATAGAGGTGCTCGGAGAGTCGGGAGTTCCCGCAACCGGGGATAAGCAGCTGAGGAGCGGCATCGCCGCCGTCAGCATTCGGCGGGAGGTGGGAGAGGAGCGGCAAGGAGATTGTCGAAGCACATTGTGGCATTGGCACTAGCGGCAAGGAGATGAATGGTTGTGGCTGTGGCTGCGGCGGTGATGGAGAGGCGGCGACGGCGACGCGACGGCGACGGCGACGATGATGCTGCAATTTAGGGTTTTCATTCATAGGTCTTGCTCACTCTCCCCTCACTCGAAACTAAGCCAACGTTTCATTTTGGTATGGGCTTTGAGTGCTTGGGTGGGCTTCAGATGTGTGGGTGTTTTAATTTTGTGTAAATGCTGAGATTTTTATTTAGGGAGGTTTTGTAAATTGCTACAAATAGATGATGTTGTGGAGGTTTTCAAAAACTTCTATTATAAAACCTCCACCAATTAATAAAAATCTTGTAGTGATGCCCTACTCTAAAAATATCTGTAATCTAACATGTTTTGCAACAAATTTGGATATGCAAAGTCTACCAAATGAGAGAGAGGGTCATCAGTAATTGTAATCAATAGATTATCTGAAATTTCAATTTCCGATTCATCACCAACAACAGAACCAATATTTTCATTTCCAATATCAAGTATCTAATTAGTAAATCTCTTCATTTCACCTTCATTTTGATCTCAAGAAGACATTAGAAGTTTCATGATTAAGAATATAGGAATTAGTATTAGAATTTCAAATTTCAAATTTTTAAATAAAATTTCTTAATTAAACGTTCGTTGTTCGTTAGGAATATAGGAATTTGTTAATTTAAAAATAATTTTTATTAGTTTTATCATAAATAGTATAAATCCTATTATTTGCCGATAAAAATAAATAAAATTAAATACAATCTAAAAATTAATAACCTTATAAATTACGTAAATTTAGAAAAAATATTTAAAAAGAGAGAAAAAATGAAAATACTTCTATTATGGAGAAACAATCTAAAAGATAACAATGTAAATTGAGTAAAGAGAAAATTTATAAATGTTGCAAGTAAAAAAATTTAAATTTAAAAATCGAAATGGTTAAGGAGTCAATTAATTATGAATTAGTATTAGAATTTCAAATTTCAAAATTTTAAATAGAGTTTCGTAATTAGATAGTACAAATTTTGTCGAAACAACATTAGATAGTACAAATTTTAAATAGAGTTTCCTAATATAATTTTCTAAATTAATTCAATTTTGTCGAAACAACATTAGAAACAGAATTCAGTATAGAAGAATGTCAAATTAAAATTTTTTTTAAATAGTATAAATAACCTCACATTTTAATAAGACGAATAATTCTATTTACTTTAATATAATCTTTTGTAATTAGCATAGTAGCTTATAAATTATATTAAATTTTAAAAAATATTCTCAAACCTAATTGCTTACTTAAAAATTAAAAAAAAAAAGTTTATTTGAATTTAAATTTAAAATTTTAAACATAATACTTTAATTAAAAATTATAATTAGATTTTTTTAAAAATAAGTACACATTAAAAATTAATAACTAACTTAATTGTATCAACAATAATACAAATGAGAAATTTATAACTTTGTGACATTAAATACTAAATTAGAAATTAACAGAATATCAATGATGTGAATCGAATTAAAAATAAAACCACAAGTAATAACCAAATAACTTCAATTTATATTTAAAAAAAATTCTAAATTCCAAACATAAAAATTGAAAAGAACTACAAGAAAAATAACAACTCAAGAAAAGACAATGTTTCCACCAAAACAAACATATGCTTGGCATTATTCTATTAGATAAACTCTAAAAGGAATTTCAAAACATGTGCATCTAAATTCTCAAGTTTCATTCTCAATCTTGATCTTCTTGCAAGTTGAGGTATCTCTTTGCACCTTCGAATCTTCTGACTCCGAGGATAGTCGCTTGGTTGGTGTAATAGCATTTTTCAACACTTCGGATTCATCATTGTCCGCAACTTCATTAGAGAATTCAAGCAACAAATTCTGTACAAAATACTACATTAAATTAAAGACTTCCTTCTCACCTTTGATTTTATCTCAATAATATTTTTTGAATAAAATAAAGATCTAACTTTGAGAAAACAAACAAACAAAAAAATCATTTTTTGAACAAATACTTTAGCACCTTCTACTTTCTCCCTTTCAATTTTGAGGATGCCTTTGAAGTTGGAAGCAAACCACTGGTATAGTCAACATCCTAAAATTATAATTAGTTATTAATTATTATTTATAAATTAGATACTACTAATGATCAAAGAAGAGAAAAATAAACTGATTTTTAATAGAAAGTACACTTATAACTGTACTCACAATTTAAATAGAGTGAGCCTTTTCTAATTTATTTATGAGGTTTACATTATCAGTCATCTTCTTAACTTTATAAGAAGGTGAAAAATGTGGATTATCAGATATTTGAACTTCAACGATGAAGACGAAGGTCTTATCAATTAGGTTGAACAAAAGTGTAGGTGTATCCGATAGATCTCCTTTCTGCAGAGAATTACATAATATATTAATAATAAATATGTTTAATTATTCTGTTGGTCCCTATAGTTTCTTGAAATTTTCAATTAGGTCCCTATACTTTTTTTCTTTTTAATTGGGTCCCTGGACAAAATTTTTTTTTCAATTAAGTCCCTCTTAGTAGTAATTGGCTTAATTTTATAGGGACCCAACTAAAAAAAATTGGCACAGGGATCTAAATAAAAGAAAAAAAAGTGTAGGGACCCAATTAAAAAAAATTTTGGTGCAAGGACTCAATTAAAAGAAAAAAAAGTATAGAGACCTAATTGAAAATTTTGCGAAACTATAGGGACCAACAGAGTAATTAAATATAAAAATTACCATAAAAAATATCTTCACTAATATTTTTAAAAATAAATATTAGTTAGAACTTACCAATAGGAGTGGATCAAGTATCTCTACACAGCTCTTTCCCGAAACATGTTTTGCCTCCTTGTCAAAAACTACGAAACATGCACAGTCAGAGTCATCAATGACACCAAGCTTTATTCGGTACTTGCTTAATAAAAAAAAGTATAAAAAAAAGGTTAAACATAGACTTATTCAATATCTAATCCATTGTGATTAGATTTTAAATTAAAAAAAATAAATAAATAACCTTGGAATTATGGATAAAAAGAGACGGCCACAACTTGAACATTTGAAAGTTTTTGTAAAAGCATACGTGGACTTGTTGCATTCACATTGATCGTACCACCAGTCTGTAGTATCTATAATATGACTTATAGTAACCAAGACAACACAAACAGCATTCTAAAAAAAATTAATGATTTAAATTCCTTGAATTTGGTGAGTTTTTAAATCTAAAAGATACATCTAAATAAATAAGACGAATAAACAAAAATAATCAATGTACAACAGATTTAAATTAATTTTTTTCCTCAACTGTTTCTAATTCTTTTAACTGCCCAATGATTTTGTCTTGATAAATTTTTAAGAATATAGTCTCATTTGGAATTGCGCCGATATTACCCCTAAGTTCTTCAAATCTTACAAAGCTAGAAAAATAAAGCGAAAAAAAACTGCGTTAGATAACACACATAATTAATATTAAACTAAAGAATTAAAAAAATATATATATATACCCACCTATTTTTAAATTGGATGACATTTGCTTCTTCAAGATTGAAAAATATCTTTGTGCCATACATGAAATTCTGTAAAACAATTTTTCCTGAAAAATTTAATTTAATACAAAATGAGTAAAAACTCACATAAAAAATGAGTAAAATCTCACATATAAAAATTTACATAATTATGGATAAATATTACCGTTATATAACTTCACTCTAACAAATTATAAGATGACAACCGCTCCATCTTTATTGTCAGATCCCAAAAAAACATTTAATTTATGTGCATAGTTGTCAAAAAGTGCACACTTCATTATTTTTCTATGTCAAATAGAATGTTTAATGTTAAATATATTTTTTATAACAAAATAAACAAAAAATAATTACAACTAAAAAAGTAACTACTAATAAAATAATATCAAATTATACATATATTTTATATTTTCAAATTAAAAAATTAACAATAAAATTAAAACATCAAACACAATTTTAAAAAATTGATAATTAGTTTATTAATTATTTTAAACTCATAAAAAACTAACTACAGAAAAAATGCTTTCTATTAAAATTCTTTTTAAAAGAAGATTTAAACACTTTCTTTCAAAATCAATCCAAACTCATTTTTCAAAAAATTTAAATACTATTAATAAAAAAAGTTGCCTTTTTTCAAAAACGTTGCCTTTGAATAAAAACGTTTGTTACCTATTAATAATACTAATAAAAATATTCATAATAAAATAAGTTAAAATAGCAATTTAAAAAGATGAGAATATCAAAATTTTTAAATTTATAAAAATAAATATATGATTATCCATCATCAATCTCTAATTCAATAATAGTGTATTTGGTATATTTGCCATTCTTTTCAAGAGTCTTCTCACTCTTAATTCCAACAAGATATCTAACATCATCTGAAATGATTTAAAATAAAAAAAATATTGTCAATATATTTGTTAATAAAAATATATAGCCAAAATTATCAATAAAATAAATAAATTTATAAATAAATTATACTTTTTTTAAAACAATAAATTTATCTACTAAGTAGGTGTAATTGTACCCAAGAGTATTGAGAGTGTCAAAACTCATAAAATTAAATCCATATCGTGGGATACTTGACGATTCTGAAAGTTTGTGCACATCGGTACGTTGGTTTAAATTAATCACATACTCATGATATGTAGTCTTCAAATTACCTTCATTGAGTCCAACATCAAAATATCTTATTTGGTAAGATATTCCTTCCTTTAGCAAATTCACTAATCCAGACAGAAAAGCCCTCTTAACCGAGGCGTATATTTTTCCTCCCTAAAATTGATAAACAAAAATCAAAGAATAATTAGTAGAGGATAAACAAACAAATTTAAAATAAAATATAAAATTATTAGTAGAAAACTCACGTCTTCATCGAGCCAAACCATCTCAATTGAGTATGGCAATGAAGAATTTCCGTAACTTGGTAGTGTCCATAACCGTATCACTCGTATACGTACACACAAATTATCAATTGTAGGATTGATTTATGCGATTTTGTGAATACCTGCCATTGGAATAAGTAGAGAAATGTTAGATTTTGGATGTATGTAAAGAAAGGGTTTGATGTACTTTGAATTGTGGTGCTATACATATCTCATAACTTATACTTTTATAGTTGATTCATAACTAAATTTTTTTAAATTTGATTGACTTTAATTTAAATTTGAATTAAATTTGTAGATAAAGTAAATAAATATATTAACAATTATAAAAATTTTAAATTAACGTAAATATATTTAAATTTACGTATGTAGCTGCAATTTTTGAAAAAATCTACAAAAATTTAAAAAATAATGCTAAAAAGAATCAACAAATTTTTAAAAAATAGTGTTAAAAATTTAAAAAATAACAACCTAAGTATAACAACCCAAACAAATAATTTAAAATTTGAAAATAACAACCTAAGCAAATAATAATTTATAATTTATAAATATAAATCTAAAAATTTCTAATAACGACACCTAAGCAAATAAACTCTCAGACTCAATGTATGAGCGCCCCGTCAGCATATGAGCTTCCCATTTGTATTACTGAAAAAAATCTATAAAAATTTAAAAAATAATGCTAAAAAGAATCAACAAATTTTTAAAAAATAGTGTTAAAATTTAAAAAATAACAACCTAAGTATAACAACCCAAACAAATAATTTAAAATTTGAAAATAACAATCTAAACAAATAATAATTTATAATTTATAAATATAAATCAAAAAATTTCTAATGACGACACCTAAGCAAATAAACTCCTAGACTCAACGTATGAGCGCCATGTCAACATATGAGCTCCCCATTTGTATTACTATAAAGATAGTATTTCAATTTGACACAATAAGAGCACATTAGTACATCATATCAAGGTTGCAAGAACCGGACCGGTCAATGAACCAGTGGAGTAACTGGTTCAATGGTTTAGAAGTTCAACCGGAATTCAACCGGTTTAACTAAATTAAAATAAGATTATTAAAAATTTAATATATAATTTTAAATATTTAAATTTAATACTTTTTAAATGGATAAAATTTAAAATTTTATAATTTTATATAATAAATTATCCATTAAAAATTAAAAAAATTTTAAAAATCAACATTTATAACTAACAAAAATCAAAATGCATATAATACCACAACAGTTATTCCAATTTCATAAAAATAATAATAAAACTATAACAACAGCATAAACAATGATGGAAACATTGCACCATAACCCAGAATCAACAACTAAGAAAAAAATCAATCTTACAATTTCAAGAAATTACTGAAGACCAAATTGCTAAATTGCTAAGTAGTCAAGAGGTTCAAAACTCAAAAGGGGCTAAGAAATCCAATTAACCAACTTGAAACGACAAAGACCTGAGAAGAGAATCTAAAATTCCAATATCCATAAAATTAATTCAGAATCCAATGTCCATACAATTAACTCAATCCATATAATTAACTCAGAAATCAGAATATATACAACAACAATCTAAAAAATTAACAAGAAAAAAAACGCAACTCAAGGGAGGTGTAGATGAGTGCTTATCGGAGATGACTTGCGAAGAGAAGACAGCCAAGTAGACACGCTCGCGATGGCGAGGAGGACAGAGCTGCAAGCAGAGATAGGGCGAAGAGAACAGGGCGACGCGAGGAGAACAAGACAACGCGAGGAGAAGAATAGACCTTTGAGTGGAGAAGACGAGGATGGCAACAACCGCGCTGACGCCAAGGTTGATGGTGGGAGCGTGGCTGGGTGCTCCTCTTAATCTCTAGGGTTAGGTTACTAGGGATTAGGGATTTTGCGTGAAGAGGGAAAGGGAGTTCTATCTCACCCGTTTTCCTTTCTTATATATAGAAGGGACCAAAACGACACCGCATTTGTGCTGGAGGAGAGAACCGGCTCTTTGAAAAACTGGTCCGGTTCATTCGGTTCACCAGTTAACCACCGGTTTAGCCGATTTTTCAACCAGTTTTTTGCAGAGTGGTTTTGTAGCTCAACTAAATCGGCCAGATGATCGGTTCCGGTTAACCCGGTCAAACTGGTCGGTCCGGTCCAATTTTCAGAATATTGCATCATATAATTAATTCAAAAGCCTATTATCTAACCATAATATCAGTAGATTTCAACACTAACACCAAAATAGATAACCTTAATCACAACACTAGCATTGAAATAGATCAAACAGATTAATAAATTTTTAGTGCTTGTTTGGATGTCATTATCTTAATAAAAAAAAAGATCTTTTTTAAATGAAAAAATATCTTTTTTTTATTTTAGCGTGTTTGGCAAATTTCTAGTAGTAAAAGTAAAAGCACCAGAAAAAAAAATCTTTTATGAGAAGTTACAATTTACATCTTTTTTTAAAAGATCTTTTTCTCTTAAAAAAAGATATTTTTTAAATAATAAATAAACAAAAAAGTACTTTCATATTGTTATACCCAATCATAACTGATAGTAAAAAGATCTTTTTGCATAAGATATCCAAACATAAAATTACTTTTACTTTTTTATAAGATCTTTTAAGAAAAGATAACTCGAAAAAAGATCTTTTCTTAAGAGCTCACCCAAAGAAGCCCTTAGTAAAGTTTATATTTCTATTAATAATGGCATATAATTAAAAATATAATTAATTTAAAAAATTAAAAATTAAAAATTAAAATTAAATTAGATATCTATAAAATTATTTAATTCAACGTTAAGCATGGTGGTAGAGTAGCAATTGGGAGGCAACATATACCTTACCCGCAGGTATCCAACCCGACCTCACCCGGTCGGGTAGGGTTGCAAACCCGATCCGCAGCGGGTAGGGTTCTCGTGCAGATCGGATAGGGTGCGGGTTGAGTCTCAACCCTACACGACCAACCCGCACCCATATATATATATATATATATATATATATATATATATATATATATATATATATATATATATATGTTTCAAGTGAATGTTGAACTAAAGACCTCTCACTAAATGCAAAAATTCCTTAGTCATTAAAAGAAGATCATTAATTGATAATTTAATACTTTTTTTTAACATAAAAGTCAGCTCTATTTTAAATTATCATCAAGTTATATAATAATGTTCCATCTTTTTTGTAACTTGTGGGTAGGGTTGGGTACCCGTGGATTTAGAGCGGGTAGGGTTAGGGTTGGGATATTCTCAACTTGCGGATAGAGTAGAGTTGAATTTATATAAAAATCTCAACCCACGGGTAGGATTAGGGATGGCTCCAAACCCTACCTTACCCTACCTATTGCCACCCCTACTAATTACAGGTGGACAAATAGCACGTTGGATCACACAAGCAGTGCTATGAAGCACCATAAAACGCGCAGTTGGTGTTATCAAACTGAACTGGTTGGAATGATTTTTATTGGTTCTCACCGAACTTAACCAATTTTCATAATTCACACTAGTTCTTATTTTTGAACGGTTTGATTTTTAAAATTATGATATCAACTATGTTACTTTCTGTTCCGGCCCGGCCCGCCTGATGCAGTCCCCCGGCCCGAGCGGCCGACTCGGCGAATTAATGACAACCGACCTGGGGGGAGCGCCCGGACTTTCCCTCTCCTCTAATAGGGCTCGTGATAGCTGGAAGGAGGAAATTTCCTGGAAGGTACTAAACATTCCTGTGGGACCTGCCCTGGGACACAGAGTATAAAAGGGGAGGGCCCTACCCCTCCCCCACGGTACGTCACTATCCATTCACCTTTACTGCCATCTGTACGGATTCTGACTTGAGCGTCAGAGTCCTTTTTTCAGGTGGTTTCCCCTATTCAACACCACAGCTCGGGAGGTCGTGAGGTCTCAGTCTTCCACTCTCCATCACCACAACTCGGGTGATTCGTCCATCCATCCAGCACCAGGTCCAGATCCCCCTCATCTCACTTACCCATTCCATTCACCTGATCCGTTTGGTACCCGGCTACCGAATATTTGGCACCGTCTGTGGGGACTGGCCTGAATGGACTTTCTGTTGGGTCTTGTGAAAGGAGATGATGGAGGCGAGCCACGTGGAGAGGAAGTGGTTCACTGAACCAGTAGGGTAGCTTCCTTGGTTTCCTCCCACGAACGCACAAGATCCCCCCCCGGAGACATGAGCAACCCTCCCATTCCAAGGAAAGGCATCCCTTTGGAGGGACGGGAAGCGACAGCACCAGAATAATGCAAGAACTACGCCACAGGGTACAAAACTTGGAGCGGGAGCTAGCGAGAAAAGAGCGCTACGAGCCAGCCCCGAGGCAATATCGTTCCCGGTCTCCTCAAAGGAGGGGGAAACAGAGGGAGAAGCCCCCAAAGAGACCACTCCAGATGCACACCGACCCCCCGGTCGGAGCCAGGAAGCCAGGGGAAAGTAGAGAGGTGCCGAGAAGACGACAAGGTCCTATAATCTACACTCGACCTCCGGCGAGACATACCGAGGAGGAATACCGAGAAGATAGCAGAGAAAGACCAAGGAGGCGGCGACACCCTGTAATCATGGGGGCAACACCTTTTCACCACTCCATTCTCGAGGTCCGGCTACCGAAGCACTTCGATAAGCCAACGGACATGAGATACGACGGGACCCAGGACCCCCAGGAACATCTAATGGCCTTTGAGGTCAGGATGAATCTGAAGGGTGTGGGTGATGAAGTGAGGTGTCGCGCCTTCCCTGTGACCCTAGCTGGGTCGGCAATCCGCTGGTTCAATGCTCTCCCCCAAGCTGACAACCTTTGCGGACATAACCCGCGCTTTTCTGGCTCAGTTCACCAAATGTATTGCCAAAGCGAAACACCCGATCAACTTGCTAGGGGTGACGCAGAGAAGCGGGGAACCAACCAGGAAGTACCTGGACAGGTTCAATGATGAATGCCTGGAGATTGACGGCTTGACTGACTCGGTGGCCAGCTTGTGCTTGACAAATGGGCTGTTGAATGAGGATTTCAGGAAACACCTTACCACCAAGCCCGTGTGGACGATGCAAGAAATCCAAAATGTGGCCACGGAGTACATCAACGACGTGGAGGTTAGCCAAGTCGTGGCAGCCAACAAGCGGCAGCCCGCCTATCACCCTGCTCGTCAGCCCGGTAACAGGGAAAGGCCTAAGGAGCACTCCAAGGACGGAGGTCCAGCTAAAGCCTTCAAGCCATTCCCCCGGGTAGGGAAGTTCACCAACTACACTCCCCTGGCGGCCCCGATCGTCGAGGTGTACCAACAGATAGCTGACAAAGGTATCTTGTCGAAGCCCCGCCAACTCAAGGATAGAACTGGAGGGAACAAAAACCTCTATTGTGACTACCACAAGGGCTTCGACCACAAAATCCAAGACTGTTTTGACCTGAAGGATGCTATGGAGCAAGCAATCCGGGAAGGCAAGCTGGCAGAGTTCTCTCACCTCATAAGAGAACCCAGGAGGCGAGATCACGACCGATCTGGCGACGACAGGAGTCGCGCCGTCAGACCAAGGCAAGAACAAGAGGGGAACAATGAACGCGGCCTCACCATCGTAAACGTTGTAGTCAGGAGAGACGCGGCACCTAGGTCGAAGTCGGCATGCAGAAAAGATGCCAAAATCTTAGCCATGTCATCGCCTAGTCCTGCGCCTTCCTCCAGGAGAGTCCCAACAATATCATTCAGACCAGAGGACCAATGGTTCAACGACTTGCTGGAGAACCCTCCAATGGTGATCACAGCAAGAGTGGGAACTGGTTTGGTCAGGCAAATCCTCGTGGACACTGGAGCCGATTTGAACATCATGTTCCGAAATGTATTTGATGCCTTGGGCCTCTGAGACACCGACCTGAGAACCCACCAGCACGGTGTGGTCGGCTTAGGTGATAACTTTATCAAGCCTAATGGAGTAGTCTCCCTACCAGTCTCTATAGGAGGAGGTCGAGGGAAGCAGTTGGTAATGGCAGAGTTCGTTGTTCTAAGGGACTCTACGGCCTACAACCTTATCTTAGGAAGGAAGATAATCAATGAGTTCGAAGCAGTAATAAGTACCAAGCTACTGATGATGAAGTTTGTGGCTGATGATGGGTCGGTAGGATCCATCAAGGGAGATCTGAAAACGGCAGTCGCGTGCGACAATGCCAGCCTCTCCCTAAGGAAGAAGTCAAAGGAGGCATCCCGGGTTTTCCTAGTTGATCTAGACGCCAGGGTCGACGACAAGCCAAGACCAGAACCTGAAGGAGACCTCAAGAAGTTCAGGGTCGGCGACTCGGAAGATAAGTTCACCTTCGTGAACCGAAACCTCCTCCACAACTTGAAAGAGCCATTGGTGGAGATGATTCAAGCAAATGGCGATCTGTTCTCCTGGACCCCCGCCGACATGCCAGGGATTGACCCTAGTTTGCGTCACACCACCTGGCTGTGAAAGCAGAGGCCAAACCCGTAGCGCAAAGGAGAAGAAAGATGTCCTGGGAAAGAGCTGATGAGGTGGCCAGGCAAACGGCCAACTTGTTAGAGGCGGGGTTCATCCGAGAACTGGACTACTCGACCTGGCTCTCAAACGTAGTCCTGGTTAAGAAGGCTAACGGGAAGTGGAGGATGTGCGTAGACTATTCTGACCTCAACAAGGCATGCCCTAAGGACTCCTTCCCCCTCCCTAACATTGATGCTCTAGTAGACGCTGTGGCAGGGTACCAGTTTCTGAGCTTCATGGACGCATACTCTGGCTACAACCAGATACCAATGCACCGTCCAGACGAGGAGAAAATAGCGTTCATAACGCCAAGGGGTACGTACTGCTATAAGGTGATGCCATTTGGGCTAAAAAATGCAGGAGCTATGTATCAAAGGCTGATGAATAAGGTGTTTAGCAATCTTATCGGCAAAACGATAGAAGTATACATAGACGACATCCTGGTGAAGACCACCCTGGCCAAAGACCTCATTAGTGACCTAGAGGCCGTGTTCGCATCTCTTCGGCAGCACAACATGAGACTCAACCCTCTCAAGTGCGCCTTCGCCATGGAAGCCGAGAAGTTCTTGGATTTCATGATAACCCAAAGAAGAGTGGAAGCCAACCCAAAGAAATGTGAAGCAATCTTGCAAATGACGAGCCTAGGATGTGTTAAAGACGTTCAGAGGCTGGCGGGAAGACTCACGGCGCTATCCCGGTTTCTTGGCGCGTCGACTGCCAAAGCTCTTCCGTTCTTCAACTTGATGAAAACAGGGATAGTGTTTGAATGGACCCCGGTGTGCGAGGAAGCCTTCAATCACTTCAAGAGCATAATCTCGGCACCCCCTGTCCTCGGCAAACCCAGGAATGGAGAGACGCTGTTCTTGTACTTAGCAGTAACTGACGAGGCTTTGGCGAGTGTCCTGGTATGGGAAGAGGGAAAGATCCAGCAGCCGGTCTACTTTGTGAGCAAGGCGTTGCAAGGGGCAGAATTGAGGTACAGTAAGCTAGAAAAGCTGGCATATGCGCTCCTGACCTCCTCCCGTAGGTTGCGACAATATTTCCAAGGACACCAGATAATCGTCAGGACGGACCAAGCGATCCGCCAAGTACTACAAAAACCCGACCTGGCGGGTAGAACGATGACTTGGGTAATCGAACTGTCTCAGTATGACCTGCAGTACGAACCCAGACATGCAATCAAGGCCCAAGCAATGGCCGATTTCCTGGTGGGAGTAACGGGAAACCCTCTCGAGGCACCGAGCACACGGTGGAAACTCCATGTAGACGGAGCCTCCAACCAAACGTTCGGGGGAGCGAGGATCATCCTAGAGAGTCCAACTGGAGTCGTGTATGAGCGATCAGTCAAATTCAAGTTCCCGGTGTCTAATAACCAAGCAGAATATGAGGCCCTTCTGGGCAGCCTACTCTTGGCAAGGGAAGTTGGGGCCACCAGAGTGGAGGTATGCAGCGATTCTCAGGTCGTCACATCCCAGATTAATGGAACGTATCAGGCCAGGGACTCACTGCTGCAAAAATACTTGGAGAATGTCCAAAATTTGAGCGAGGAGTTCGACGAGGTCACAGTGCAGCATGTTCCGAGGGAGAGGAACACCCGAGCCAACCTCCTATCAAAGCTGGAAAGCACGAAGCTAGGAAGGGGGAATCGATCTCTGATTTAAGGCTTAGTGAAGGAACCAATAGTGACCTTGCATATAACTCAGGCGGCCGACTTTCCCTCATGGATGGATCCAATAACCGATTTCTTGGAAAACGGTAAGCTCCCTGATGATGACAAGACAGCAAAAACACTGAAGAGAGAAGCGGCCAAATATACAATAATACAAGGCCAACTATTTAAGAAAGGGCTGAACCAACCTTTATTGAAGTGCCTACGCCCCGACCAGACGGACTACGTGTTAAGCGAAGTCTACGAGGGGTGTTGTGGCCACCACATCGGAGGAAAGGCCTTAGCTCAAAAGCTCGTCAGGTCGGCTACTATTGGCCCTCAATGATGTTGGATTCCCAAGAGTTCGTGAAGAAATGCAGGAGATGCCAGGAAAATGCCAACTTTCACAAAGCGCTGGCGGTTGAACTAAGCCTACTGATGGCCTCCCGACCATTCTCCCAATGGGGCGTCAACTTGTTAGGACCTTTCCTGGTCGGGCCTATGCAGGTCAAGTACCTAATTGTTGCCATCGATTATTACACCAAGTGGGTGGAGGCCAAGCCGTTGGCCAGCATATCCTCGGCGAACTGCCGAAAGTTCATATGGAGGCAAATAATAGCCAGATTCAGAATCCCAGAAGTCGTCATCTCGAACAACAGAACACAGTTTGCCGACAAAAAGTTCGGGGAATTTCTTGCCGATTTAGGGATAAAGCAGAAGTTCTCGTCTGTCGAGCACCCCCAAACTAACGGCCAAGTCGAAGCAGCAAACAAGGTCATCCTACAAGGATTTAAAAAGTGACTCGACCAGAAGAAGGGAGCCTGGGCAGACGAGCTAGCGTTAGTCCTGTGGTCCTATCACACAACGCAGCAGTCCTCCACCAGGGAGACGCCATTCCGACTCACCTATGGGGTCGACGCGATAATACCCGTGGAAATTGGGGAACCGGGCCCACGACTACTCTTGGGAGGAGTCAAGGAAGCCGTGGAGAAGGACTTAGTTGATGAGACTAGAGAGATGACCCACTTGTCGGAGACAGCGTTAAAACAAAGAATGGCCCTGCGTTACAACGCCAAAGTGCTAAAGAGAGATTTCAAGCCAAACGACCTGGTCTTACGACGCAACGACGTAGGGCTCTCGACACCAGTGGAAGGAAAAATTTAGCAGCAAATTGGGAAGGGCCATACAGGATAAAGGAAGTAGTCGGCAACGGAGCCTATAAGCTGGAACGACTGGACGGTAGGGAAGTTCCCAGAACTTAGAATGCAAGAAACCTAAGAAGGTTCTACTCCTAGAAGCCGAAGTGCACCCGGCGGGCAGGCGATGTCCCGGTTTAGTAAGGCCCGTATTATCTTATGTTCACATTATCTCCCATTTGTTGTTTACGTGAATTGCAATTTATCATGATATAATTGTGTTCATATTACACTTTGTTCTTTTCTTGTTTGATATTTTAACACACTGTTCGAATTGTTTAAATTACTTTGCTTGGAAAATTAACCGATTCGATAACAACACGGAATCCCGGGACTGATCACCCCGGGAACCATTGAAGTTGCAAACGCTATGACAAACGGCTATTAAAAAAGGCCAAATTTCATACGGATAAACAAAAAAGCCATGACTCGGCTTCGTTTTTCTCATAACATTGTTTCAAAGTTAAGTAATTACACATAAAAAGCCCCAAGACGGCTTCAAAAAGTCAGAATGGTAGAACGGCAAAATTTGTCTCACAAACTACCAAACAAAAACAAAGAGACAAAGTACAAATAACTCATTTCTTAGAGAGATTAACAATCTTCCCATCCTTGATGGTCTTGAAGGTGCCCACGGCGGACACGTCAAACATGAGAGCTAGGAGCTTCACCTGGGCCTTGATCGCTTTGTTGGTAGCCAAGATGACGTCCCCTGCCTCCTTCACGGTCTCTTTGTTCTTTTTCTTTAAAGCAGCAACCTCAGCCTTGGTAGCATCAGCTGAGGCAACCGAAGTGGCCAGTTCCTTCTCCAGCTCAGCCACCCGAGCTTGCGCAGCAGAAACCTGGCCCTCCAAGGCGAGCTCGCGCTCGGAAAGCTGGGCGATCGCTTTGTCGGAAGCCATTAACTTCTTCTCTGAAGTAGCCAGTTGGGCTTTCAATGTAGTCACCTCCGCCTTCGCCCTCTCGACAGACTTAACAACACCTTGAAGCTTTCCTTCCAAATTCCGGGCACCAGCCAACACGGGCTCCGCTTTCCTCGCAATCGCGACATTCTGGAGCAGAGTACGGTAGACCCACTTGGCCTGGGAGGCCAGGTCCCCACCATCAAAGAACTCCTCCATCCCAGGAAGAAGCTGGGCGTCGATAAAATAACCGGCGTCAAAGTTCTTCTCCATGACTGTAAGTGCTCCCTCTAGGGAAGAGGTTAGTTTCTTCTTTCTGGGTTTGTCGTTGAATGTGACTTCTAGACCTCCCCCTTCCCCCGAGGCCTCTTCAGGTGGGAGAACCGGGTTGTTGCTTGTCCCGGCAACTTCCCCCTGTAGAGGGCAGGATTGAATTTCAGGGCCAGGGGAAACAGTGGGATCTACGGGAGGAGTAGTGGAGCTGTCTTCGTCATCAAGGAGGAATTTGGACATCAGATTATCAAGACCAACCTGGTTGGCAGCCATAGATACTGCAAAGTCAAAGAAAAAACAAAAATGGTTTAAAAAATTGAAGATAAACAAGTAAAGATGGAGTCAACGACCACACGGGGAACTCACAAATATAGGCTTTGCCCATTTCAGGGTCCCTCATCAGGAGGTGGGGATTGACGTGATTTTTCCCAAACACAGCCAGCAACACGTCGTAATATTTTTGTTCTCAGGGGACAATCCTTTATACGTCACCTTCGTGAACGCATTATTCCCCGCCCCAAAACTTCAATAGGTCGGGATTCGACATTCCCCCTCCAGAGTCAGCCAGAAGGGGTGCCAACCTGCGACGGAGCAAACCTTGAAATATTTATCTTTAAAGCCGTGGTAGGAATCCTCAAACAGGCCAAAGATCCTCCGACCTTGGGCTGATCAAAACAACATGAAATCCTTCTTAGCTCTACCCTCTTTAGAGGAATTCGTCAGAACAAAAAGAAACAAGAAGACCTCCACTAAGGCCGATAGCTCTAAAAACTCACAAACTATCTCGAAACAGCGAATAGAGGCCCAGCTGTTCGGATGCAGTTGAGACGGCGCCACATCACATCGGTTAAGCAGCGCCATTTGAAAGGGGGAGAAGGGAATACGAATCCCCAAATTGGTAAACATAGTTTTGTACATCCAGATCCAATCGGCGACCCGGGGAGTGTGTAGGTTCAGATGGCATATCTGTTCCCAGTCATTAGGTATAAACACCTCATAGTTTTCCTCCTCATGACCTCCCCCGCATAGGTACTCTGTAACAACCCCGATTTTCGAGTACGTGAGATCTTTTCTGAAAATACGAATTTCTCCGGAAGATCAGTAAGGGGAGAACCTCTGTTATATCATCAAGCATTTCAATCCTCATTGTCATTATGCCATGTTTAAGCTAGGACCTCTTTTGAGGCAAGCTCGATAAAACAGTCACGAAGAACCTAGTTTTTGAACTGTATCGGTTAGGAGTTTTGATTCGGTTTTTTCGTAAATAGTCTCTGTTTGATAAACCAGACTCGATTTAAGAGAGAAGAGAGATAATAGGATGATATTATCATTATATTAGTATTAGAAGCTTCTTGAATGATATTATAAGGTTACCTGGTCAGTTTTAGTTAAAAATAGAAAATCGGTTTAACCGGGTTCACAGTTTACTGGTGCAGCTTAGCACCAGCACTCTTTGATGACTTTAGCAATGATAATGCCTCATCATACATGTTCTATTCTCATATTAAATGTGTTACTAGTGTCATTTATGCTAGTAGCTTAGAAAAGAAATTTTAGAGATGTTTTTACAAGTGTTCCGATACATCTAGTTTTAGTAGTTATATACCTGAGATATTTTAATATTATTTTAACCCACCTCCAAACCAACCAATCACAACTCACCCTACACTCCCAAGACACTCCAAGGCTGTCTCATTTCTTCATTTTGGACGAAAATAAAAAGAGAGAAAAGAGAGAAACTTTCATGAACACTTAATCTTCAAAGCTTGATTTCTTCTAAACTAAAACTCAAATCAAAACTCCGATTTCACCAAATGATCCTCTCTTCTTTCTCTACATAACCATATAACATATCAAGGCTGGAAATAAGGTGAGATGGCTGTCTCGCTCCATCTTTAATTCGATTTTTAAGGAAACATGCTTAAACATGTGTTTTCTTGATGTTCTTCCTTAGGAATCATGCTTAACTTGACTTGAGGGCCAAAAAACGTTAATTTCCAGTAAGTCTAAGGTGAGATATCTCTTCCTAACATATTGAGGAAGATTTGGTCAGTTGAGAGTTTGTGGATTTAAAGTTGTTCTTGATGTGATTTAGGTGGAAAAAGTGCTTAAGGACCACCTGAAAGCCTAACTGAATTAGGAGCAGCAAAACCAGGTAGGGTTTGATGAAATTAATCTTGATTGATTATGTTTGAGTTGTGTGAATGTTGTATGATTTGACTGTGCTAAAAATTGGTTTCATATATGATTGATTTTTGGTGAAAATTTGGTGAAATTTTGATGAAATTTGATGAAATTCAAGCTATAAACTTGTGTTCTTGGGGCTGCTGAAAAAAAAAACCCTTGGCTTAAATTGAGGTTCAATTTATGTTGAAATAATGTAGAAAATATGGGGTTTTAGTGGCTGCAATTTTATTTTGAATTACGGTAAAAATCGGTTGCTGAAATAATTGAAAAACGGGTAAAAATAGAGAAAGAATCTGAAGAATTTACGAAGAACATCAAGAACACTTTGAGTGTGATGAAGAACAATGAAGAACAGGCTTTAGATCCTTAAAAGGGCAAGGAAGTAAAAATTTTGGTGTTTAAGGGGTTATTTGGTAGTTTCTAAAAGTTAGGGTGGTTAAAGTAGAAATATTAAAAGTTACGGGTAGTAAAAAGTGAATTTTAAAGGTTAAATGTAAAAGGTAAGTTAATTTTCGAAAATTAATGATAAAATAATAAATAATAATAAAATATTAAATAATAATATTTAATTAAAAATAATATTTTAATAAAAATAATAAAATAATACAGAAAAGGCAGTTTTCTGTAAAAGCTTTAGAAAGACAACTTTAAGCGCAGAATCTTATAATTACCTTCATAAAATACTTAGGGAGTGGTAAGAACATATTATTGAGGCAAAGATAAAGGAAAGATAAAAAGTTGAAGAAAAGATAAGAACCAAAGAAAATTCTGTAAAGTTTTAATGACAGAAAAATAGATAGAGATTAGTGAATGAACTAGGGCAAAATAGTTAGTTCTTGAGTTGTGACTAGGGTTAGCTATCATATGAAAAGTTAAAATGTTTCGGTATAGACTTAATGAACCTATACTTGGGACAGGCTAACTATTCATACCGAAATTTACATAAGCTTTAAATACATATATTAAGCAGAGAAATCAAAGCAGAGTAACTAGAGCAAAGTAAAAAGACAAAGAGAAAAGAGTAATGTGATAAAGAGAAATGGTTTGAGTTAAGATGTTGTAAAAGTAAAAGCTCTAGAGTTTGTATAGCATGATTGAACAGAGAAAGAAAGAGGTACTGCATAAGAATGTGAAAGTGATGATGAATAATGAGAATGTTAATGAATGATGATAATGAGAATGATTATGTAAGAATCTGCTGCAGAGAGGTAGTCAGATAGATGGTGGTACGACCACTGAGAACGCTTTCCTGGGATACCTTGCTATAATGCTTTGTTGTAAGACAGAGGTTGCTTACAGAGGTATCGAGATTAGTGTGTTCTTGTAAGACAGAGATTGCTTACAGTGAGTGTGTTGTTGCTCCTGTAAGACAGAGGTTGCTTACAGTGAGTGTGTACCCTTACCCCTTTAGATGGAAGCATGAGTACCCTTCTGTAATTCACTGACGACCGTTCACAAAGAGGATTCCGCTCTAGGTAGTCTTTTAAGTCTAGGGTGAATCTCGTTCTCTGTTTATATGTATATACTGTGAGACCAGCCAACGTCTGCACCCCGTTTGTACGTGAACCTTAACCTAAGTCCTGTGTACGAGACTCTTGCTATGTGGCTACTTGATGAGGTACCAGAAAGACGTCATATGGCAATGACTGATCGTGCAGAGGAGTAGTAGATGGTGCTCCACCTTTTGATGATGTTCCACCTTACTTGAGTTTTGAAGACCTAGAATGTACTTTCCCTCGCTTTAGTAGTTTAGAGGGACTAAGTAAGTATAGAGTCTAGGCTAGCCTGGGTGCCAGCTTAGGGACTTCTTGAACAGGTCAGGACCTGGGATGTTGTATGTATATATATGTATATAGTTATTATCTAGTTATATCTAGAGGTGTTCTAACTAAAGATCTTTACTCTAATAAAGGCTGGATAACCGAATGTTATTAACTGTTGAGATGTATATAAGTGTGGTTGTTTATAAATGTTTTATCTGTTATTATTTGTGAATTTATTATGAATCATTCAGTTTACTAACCCAAATAATTTTGAAAAAAAGTACCTCACAAAATAACTACGTTTTTAACAACGAATCAGGCTCATATAATAAATAATAGATAATAATTAGGAAGACAAGTTGGTAGCGCTCAGTTTCTAGTATGATCATGACGTACCAGAAATTGGGTCGTTACATACTCTGCTTGACGGAACTCCGTGAGTTCCTCCAAGGTTATTTGGGAAGGGGTGTCCTTCACATCTGAGGTCACCCAGACATACCGGTCCACAGGTGCTCTCGCGACGGAAACCCTCGCAACGGGACGTTGGGCCATACCTATAGTGGGGGCACCACTCAGCGTCAGTCTATGAGGTTGGGAGATCGGGACTAATACCAGAAGCTATAGTTTGCCTATCTACAGTAAAACAAAGGCTAAATCTACAATCAAGCGAAGGCTAAAAGCCTAAAAATAAAAAACCTAAAATAGTTACCCACCATAATGTCTACCTAACATTGGCACGATCCAAATATGCAACCCAAATACACAGTACAGGCACGAAGCAGAACTCAGAAAAACAACATAAACGTGAAAGAAAACTAAGAAGAAGGAAAGAAGAAACTTACCGAAAGGATGATGATCGAGAGGAACTGGGGAAAATCCAAGAGAAAAGCAAGCAAGGTAAGAGCGACTCAGAGTGAAGAATTTTAGAGAATGTGGGGAGGAAATGAAGAAAATGTGGTAATGGTAGGGGAGTTGGAGATTGAAACGCAAAAGGCAAGAGAAAACTAAAATGGTAACTGACACCTAGAAGCGCAAAAGGCAGTGGCAGAATGGACATTTCGTGCAGGGTTCGAATCAACCATTAAGAGCATTAAATACTTGGCACAAAGAACGAGACGACAAAGGATGTTATTTCGAAGTGACGAGCCTCACTCGCGCATAGGGGGCACGCCCCTACCACGATTGCCGGCAAACCAACCCAGCGACGAGATAACCAAAACATAACGTGCCACCCACGATGCTCGCAACCCTAACTGGCGCGTTAGGGGTACTGTTCTGGCCCGGCTCGCCTGATGCAACGCCTCGGCCCGAGCGGCCGACCCGGCGAATTGATGACAACCGACCCGGGGGGAGCGCCCGGACTTTCCCTCTCCTCCAGCAGGGCTCGTGACAGCTGGGAGGAGGAAATTTCCTAGAAGGTACCAAACATTCCTGTGGAACCCACCCTGGGACATAGAGTATAAAAGGGGAGGGCCCTACCCATCCCCCAAGGTACGTCACTATCCACTCACCTTTACTGCCATCTGTACGGATTCTGACTTGAGCGTCGGAATCCTTTTTGCAGTTGGCTCCCCCTATTCAACACCACAGTTCGGGAGGTCGCGAGGTCTTAGTCTTCCACTCTCCATCACCACAACTCGGAAGATCCATCCAACCATCCAACACCAAGTCCAAATCCCCCTCATCTCACTTACCCATTCCATTCACTTGATTCGTTTGGTACCCGGCTACCGAACACTTTTAAATTGGCATATATTTTATTATTTAAGTACATAAATATAAATTGACATTTGGTAGGGGAAAATTTGATATAGAAAAATTTTTTAAATAAAAAAAGATTATTTAATAATGATAAAAAATTAAAAACGATTAAATGGGAAGGTTAAAAAAATGAGAAGAAAAGAAGAGCCGTTGGTTAACGAAGTATAGATCTGGGAAGAAAATAAATCATTTGCCCTCGTCATTTTTTTTAGTAGAGTCTATGGATCCTTTACATTTCTTTGGTTGGTTAATTTTGTGGATCTTTGATTTGGAATGAAGAGCAGCTGCATAGTCATACATATTTAAAAAAATGTAGATGATTTCGGTATTCAGAAAAAGGAAAGGACTCGTTATAATTAGATCACAAAATTATAACTCTGGGGTATATCCAAAAAAAATAATTCCCCTCTTTTTTTCTCCTCCAGTCCTCCTCCTCTTTCTTTCTTTTGTAACCCATTCCGTCACCAAATTTCGTGAGGATGAAAAACATACGTCTCCCTTAAGAAAATATAAAAAGAGTATTAGGAAATCAGTAAATTTTATAATTTATAGTCATTAATTAGTCATCATTAGTATTTTTAATAGTATGAGATTTTATCAAATAATATGGGATTACTCACTTTTCTTTTATTAGTTAAATATTGCCCAAATTTTAATAAAAATGCTAGCTCCTAGACTTTCTCAAAATATAATATTAAATATTTCATATTTTCACCTAAAAAAATTGTTTTTTGGTTGCACTCGCACATTAGTCATTTCAATTCCTTCTAAACAACTTAAGCTCTCGAGAAATGTTTGATTGTTTATGATAATTTTACACTTATTTTTCAAGAAAAATGCTAAAAAATCACTAAAATTTATTATTTTTGGTCATTACTTAACTATTAATTCAATTTTTATAATCTAATTCTTTTATCTAATAATTTAAAAATATATTTTTAAGGTGAATTCTACAATACCCTTCCAATTTTAAAGAATAACTTACCCCTTGTTACGTATCACAATATTAGTGGTTGAATTAGATTAGTTTGTGTTCGGTGGGTCGGTTACCGAACGATTTGGGATTACTGATTAGGTGTGAAGATGGGTCCTTGCCTCAGCCTGGATCATAGAAACTAACAGTGGGAGCGGCCAACTTCCCGAGTTTTTCATGAATTGAAGGGAGTGCCACCTGCAAGGACACTCCGACGCTCAAGTCAGTCTAGTGTGCAGGTGGTAAGGAGGAAAAAGTAATGGTTACGTACCTCGGGGGAGGGGTAGGGACCTCCTATATATACTGTGTCAGAGGTGAGCCCCGCATGAGCAGACCCACCTTCCGTGAAGCTTCCCCTTGCCAGCTGTTACCAGGTGAGCTGGCTCCCAGGAGGGAAGGTGCTCGGGTCAAGATCCGGGCATGTGGTGCCCTGCGGAGTGGTCGCCCGGACCCGACAAAGGCGCGTGCCGGTCGGGTTGGTCATAGGGCCAGCCGGGCTGGGCCGCAACAGTGCCCCAACGCGCCAGCTAGGGTTGCGAGCGCGGTAGGTGGCGCATTCTGTTTCTCATTACCTGCGGTGTCGGTTGGTTGGTTTCTCGTGATAGGGACACGTCTCTTGGGCGCGTGGGCTTCTTCGTTGCAGGAGTGCACTACTTCTCGCCTCGTTTCTTGCACCGAGCATTTAATGCTCATAATGGGTAATTCATAACCCCACGTGCAATGATTGTTTTACCCCTGTCTTTCGCGCTTCTTCATGCGTCAGTTTTCCTTTTAGTTTCTTCATACAGTTTTCATCTTCTACCATTGCATCCCTTTGTCACTCTCTTTCTCCGTTCCATATTCACTGCCGTAATCTTCCTTCCTCCCCCAAACTTCCCTTATCCTTTCGATTCCTTCACAGCGACGCAACTATCCAGGTATGTTTTATTTCTTCCCTCTCCACTTGTTTAGCTTTACTTTACAGTTATTTGCCATTTCTACGTGTGTGTTGTTGTTCTTCTGGGTTGATTGTGTATCGAACACTGTTAGCATAAGGTAAACGCATTGGGGGGATGTTGGTTTTTTAGGCCTTGTTTTGACTAGCTTTAGGCTTAGCTTGACCATAAGCTTCTGATAGGTAGACTGTAGCTTTCTGGTATTGATGCCGATCTCCCGATCTCTTAGACTAACTGAGTGGTGCCCCACTGTAGGTATTGCCCAGCGTCCTACGGCCTCGCATCCTATTGCGCAGGCTCCCGTTGAAAGAGCACCTTACGACCGGTATGCCTGGGTGACTTCAAACGTGAAGGATTCTCCCAACCAGATGGATCTGAAGGAGCTCAATGAGTTTCGACAAGCCAATTACTTGTATGGTGGGACCGACGAGGAGTCCCACTACGAGGTCTTTGTCCCTACCCCACATGATCGGCTCTATCAACTAAACCTGCATGCCCCGCGAATTGCTGATTGGATATGGTTCTATAAGGCAATGTTTACCCAAGTGGGAGTCCGTATCCCCTTTTCCCCCTTTCAGATGGCGCTGCTCAACCGGTGTGATGTAGCACCGTCTCAGTTGCATCCGAACAGCTGGGCTTTGATCCACTGCTTTGAGATGGTTTGCAAATACCTGGAGCTGCCGGTCTCCGTTAAAGTGTTTTTGTTTCTTTTTACTTTGACGAACCCTTCTAAAGAGGGGAAAGCGAAGAAAGGCTTTATGCCTTTTCGGTCTGCCCAGGGTAGGAGAATTTTTGGCTTGTTTGAGGATTCCTACCATGGGTTTAAAGATAAGTATTTCAAGGTTCGTCCAATGGAGGGCCATCACCCATTTTGGCTGACGTTGGAGGGAGTGCGTCACATCCCGACCTATTGGAGTGACATCACCCATTTACCAAAGTGACATACAAAAGGTTATCCTCAGAGAATAAAAGGGTTGTCGACATCTTGTTGGCTGTATTTGGGAAGAATAACGTTAATCCCCATCTTCTGATGGGTGATCAGGATGTAGCTAGGAATTATATACGTGAGTAGTTTTTTTTTCTGATGAGCTCCCGTGTTCTGTACCAGTGTCGATGGCTGGCGAGCAAGTTGGCCTTGAAGATTTGTTTAACACCTTCCTTGCTGACGATAGCGACGAGGAACCGGCCCCCGACAACCAGGCCACGGATAATCAAGAGAATCCTTCTCAAAATACCATAGAGGCCGAAGCTCAGTCCCAACCTTCCCAGGGTGAGATAATCGGGACTAGTGGTGGCCCAGAACCTCAGCCGGAGATCGAGGTGGAGAATTCGGATGTGATGATAGTGGACAACCCCAGAAAAAGAAAACCGTCTTCTAGTCCGGAGGGAGCTCTCACCGTGATGGAGAAAAACTTTGATGCCGGGAACTTTATCGATTTCCAACTGCTCCCGGGCACAGAGGACTTCTTCCATGGTGGGGATCTTCCTGCACAGGCGAGATGGATGTATCGCACGTTGCTCCGGGGAGCCGCTATAGTGAGGAAGGCGGAGTTTGCTCTAGCGGAGACTTGTTCTTTGGAGAATAGGCTTGAATCCTCTGTTCAAGCAAATAACAAATACAAAGCTGAAGTAGAATCACTCCGGAAGCAACTAGCTACCGCTTAGGAGCAGCTGGCTACTGCTGTAGAGAAGGTCAAGACTTCTGATGCCGCCATTGCGCGGCTTACCGAGAGGGAGATGACTCTGGAGAGTCAGCTCAACTCCGCTCAGGGCAAGGTAAAAGAAGTCGAAAAGGAGCGTGATGAGGCCCTGGCCTCTGCGACTGCGGCTAAGGATGAGGCGACCGAATTAAAAAGAAAGTATAAGGAGACTATGAAGCAAGGGAAGAACGCCATCTTGATGACTTAGGAGGCCCTCAAGGCTTAAGTGAAGCTGTTGGCTCCCGACTTCGACACCTCAGCTATTGGCGTTTTCAAGACCATCAAGGATGGCAAGATCGTCGACATCCCGAAGAAGTGATTTGGTCTGGCCTTTGTACTTCGTATTTTGTAATATGTAGATTTTATATATTTTTGGCTAGTTTGACTGCCCTTTTTTTATGTATGTGTGACAAGGTAGTTATGGTGAACTTGGTTGCCGTTTTGGCATATACATAACTAATTGCTTATCTAGCGCCACTATTTCTTACCATTTTACTGGTAGCTAAACGTCTCGTGACTTGTTGCTTTTAATATTTTGGGTTACCAGGGTGATCAGTCCCGGCATACCATTTTTGTTTCGCTTACCACTCGCGCAAAGAGTACGATGAGTTTCAAATGAAATTAACGAGGCATGACAAAGCCGAATAATATATAAATGTAAAGTGAAAAGGATAACAAACAATAATCATAAGTCAAATGACCACGTGTACAGCAATACAAATCTTACTCGCCTAGTTGAACCGGTAGGATGCTTACTCGTCTAGCACGCCTCGGCTGCTAGGGATAGAATCTCCTTAGGTTAACCGCGTTCCATGTTCTAGGCACTTCCTTGCCATCAAGTCGTTCCAATTTGTATGCGCCCCTGCCGAGCACTTCTTTCACTCTATACGGGCCTTCCCAATTCACCGCCAATTTTCCTTGCCCTGGTGTCGTGAGTCCGATATCATTGCGCCTTAGGACCAGGTCGTCCCGTTTGAACTCTCTTTTGAGCACCTTGGCGTTGTAGCGCAGGGCCATTCTTTGCTTTAACGCCGTTTCTGATAAATGGGCCATCTCCCTGGCTTCATCCACCAAGTCTTTTTCCACAGCCTCTTCGACTCCTCCTAAGAGTAGTCATGGGCTCGGCTCATCGATTTCTACGGGTATTATTGCATCTACTCCGTAGGTGAGCCGGAAAGGCGTTTCCCCGGTGGCCGACTATTGAGTTGTGTGGTAGGACCAAAGAACTGAGTCCAGTTTGTCTGCCCACGCTCCCTTTTTCTGGTCGAGTCGCTTCTTGAGGCCCTGCAGGATGACCTTGTTCGCAGCTTCAACTTGCCCGTTGGTTTGGGGATGCTCAACTGACGAGAACGTTTGCTTTATGCCCAAACCGGCATGAAATTCTCCGAATTTTTTGTCGGTAAACTGTGTCTCGTTATCCGAGATGACGGCTTCCGGGATACCGAATCTTGCTATTACCTACCTCCACATGAACTTCCTGCAATTTTCCGAGGATATGCTAGCCAACGGCTCGGCCTCTATCCACTTTGTATAATAATCAATGGCCACTATCAGGTATTTGACCTGCCCTGGCCCGACCGGGAAGGGTCCTAAGAGATCGATTCCCCATTGTGAGAAAGGTCGGGAAGCCGTCAGTAGGCTAAGTTTAGTCGCTGGTGCTTTGTGGAGGTTGGAATTCTCCTGGAATCTTTTGCACCTTCTCACAAATTCCTTCGAATCTGCCATCATAGAGGGCCAATAATATCCGGCTCTAACGAGCTTTCTGGCTAGGGCCTTTCCTCCAATGTGGTGCCGCAGCATCCTTCGTGGACTTCCTTGAGGACATAGTCCGTTTGGTCGGGGCGCAGGCACTTCAGTAGCGGTTGGCTCAGCCCTCTTTTAAACAACTGGTCTTGTATGACCGCATACTTAGCCACTTCTCGCCTTATCACTTTGGCCACCTTCTCGTCGCTGGGGAGCCTAGCCTTTTCCAGGAAGTCGATGGTCGGGTCCATCCAAGAGGGATCTGACTGGGTCAGATGTAAAGCCACTACTGGTTCTTTTATCAAACCCTGAATGAGAGACCGGTTGCCAGTTCCTGGTTTTGTGCTTGCTAGTTTGGACAGGAGGTCTACCCGTGTGTTCCTTTTCTTCGAAACGTGCTGGATCGTGATCTCCTCAAATTGCTTGCTCAATTCTTTGACTTTCTCCAGATACTTCTGTAACAGTGAGTCTCTGGCCTGGTAGGTCCCACTGATTTGAGAAGTTACGACCTGTGAGTCGCTACATACTTCCAATCTGGTAGCTCTGACCTCTCTTGCTAAAACTAGGCCACCCAGCAGGGCCCCGTATTCTGCTTGATTGTTTGACACCGGAAAATTGAATTTGACCGACTATTTGTATACAACCCCAGTTGGGTTTTCTAAGATGATTCCTGCTCCTCCGAACATTTGATTGGATGCTCCATCAACGTGGAGCTTCTACCTTGTGCTCGGTGTCCCGGCAGGGTCCCCTGTCACCTCTACTAGGAAGTCAGCCATGGCCTGAGCTTTGATCGCGTGCCTGGGTTCATACTGTAGGTCATATTGGGAAAGTTCAACAGCCCAGGTCATCATTTTACCCGTCAGATCGGGTTTCTGGAGTACTTACCGGATTGCCTGATCCGTCCTGACGATGACTTAGTGTCCTTGGAAGTACTGCCGCAACTGGCGTGACGAGGTCAGGAGCGCATATGCCACCTTCTCCAGCTTGCTATACCTTAACTCTTCTCCTTGTAGTGCTTTACTCACAAAATATACTGGTTGTTACGCCTTCCCTTCTTCTCACACTAAAACTGCCGCCAAGGCTTCATCGGTTACTGCCAAATACAAGTACAGCGCCTCTCTATTCTTAGGTCTCGCGAGGACGGGCGGTGCCGATATTACCTCTTTGAAGTGTTTGAAAGCTTCCTCACATGCCGGGGTCCACTCGAACGCGATCCCCTTCTTCATCAGGTTAAAGAAAGGTAGGGATTTGGCCACCGACGCACCGAAGAAGCGAGATAGCGCGGCGAGTCTGCCTGCCAACCTTTGGACATCTTTCATGCTTCCTGGGCTCTTCATCTATAGGATTGCTTCACCCTTTTCCGGGTTGGCCTCCACCCCCCTTTGGGTTATCATGAACCCTAAGAACTTTCCGGCTTCGACGGTGAAGGCACACTTCAGCGGGTTGAGCCTCATTCTGTGTCGACGAAAGGAGGCGAAGATGCTTTCTAGGTCACCTATTAAGTCCCCGGATCTGGCAGTCTTGACCAGGATATCGTGCACGTATACCTCTACCGTCTTGCCGATTAGGTCTCTGAAGACCTTGTTCATTAGCCTTTGGTATGTGGCCCTTGCATTCTTCAGTCCGAACGGCATCACCTTGTAGTAGTACGTCCCTCTTGGCATTATAAACGTCGTTTTATCTTCATCTAGCCGGTGCATCGGTATCTAATTGTACCCAGAATAGGCATCCATGAAGCTCAGATACCGATAACCCGCCGCCGCGTCAACAAGAGCATCAATGTTGGGTAGGGGGAAGGAATCCTTGGGACATGCTTTGTTAAGGTCAGAGTAGTCCATGCACATCCTCCATTTCCCACTGGGCTTTTTGACCAGGACCACGTTCAACAGCCAAGTCGAGTAGTCGAGTTCCCGAATGAAGCCCGCTTTTAGTAGGCTGGCCGTCTATTTGGCCACCTTTTCTGGCCTTTCTTGGGACATTTTTCTCCTCCTTTAGGCCACTGGCTTTGCCTCCAGCCTCACGGCTAACTGGTGCAACATGAACTGGAGGTCTATACCCGGCATGTCGGCTGGAGTCCAGGCAAACAAGTCACTGTTAGCTCTGATCATCTCCATCAGGGGTTCTTTCAAGTCATGGGGTAGATTTCTGTTTACAAACATAAACTTCTCATCTGAGTCACCGACCCTAAACTTTTCGAGGTCCCCCTCTGGTTCTGGTCTGGGTTTGTCATCTACTCTGGCATCCAGGTTGGCAAGAAAGACACCGGATGCTTCTTTAGATTTCTTTCTTAGGGAGAGGCTGGCATTGTCGCATGCGACTGCCATCTCCAGGTCTCCCCTGATGGTCCCCACGGATCCATCATCAGCAACAAACTTCATTAACAATAGCTTGGTGGAAATTACCGCCCCAAATTCGTTGATGGTCTTTCTCCCCAAGATGAGGTCGTAGGCTGATGAGCGGATAATTTATACGCTTTTTGGCATTGTTTTTACATAGTTTTTAGTATGATTTAGTTAGTTTTTAATATATTTTTATTAGTTTTTAAATAAAAATTATATTTCTGGACTTTACTATGAGTTTTTGTGTTTTTCTGTGATTTCAGGTAATTTCTGGCTGAAATTGAGGGACTTGAGCAAAAATCTGATTCAGAGGCTGAAGAAGGACTGCAGATGCTGTTGGATTCTGACCTCCCTGCACTCAAAATGGCTTTTCTGGAGCTACAAGAGTTCAAATGGCGCGCTCTTAATTGCGTTGGAAAGTCGACATCCAGGGCTTTCCAGCAATATATAATAGTCCATACTTTGCCCGAGTTTAGACGACGCAAACTGGCGTTCAACGCCAGCTCTCTACCCTATTCTGGCGTTAAACGCCAGAAACAGGTTACAAAGCAGAGTTAAATGCCAGAAACAGGTTATAAACTGGCGTTTAACTCCAAGGAAGACCTCTACACGTGAAAGCTTCAACGCTCAGTCCAAGCACACACCAAGTGGGCCCGGAAGTGAATTTCTGCATCATTTACTCATTTCTGTAAACCCTAGTAACTAGTTTAGTATAAATAGGACTTTTTACTATTGTATTTACATGGATCTTTGGAACGTTTTTCCTTAGACTTGGGGGCTGGCCATTCGGCCATTCCTGGACCATTATCACTTATGTATTTTTAACGGTAGAGTTTCTACACACCATAGATTAAGGTGTGGAGCTCTGCTGTTCCTCATGAATTAATGCAAAGTACTACTGTTTTTCTATTCAATTCAAGCCTATTTCTTCTCTAAGATATCCATTTGCACACAAGAACATGATGAATGTGATGATTATGTGACGCTCATCATCATTCTCACCTATGAATGCGTGCCTGACAACCACTTCCGTTCTACATGCAAACAAGCTTGAATGTGTATCTCTTAGCCTTCTGATCGTGAGATCAGAGTCTTCGTGGCATAGGCTAGAACTATTGGTGGCCATTCTTGATATTCGAAAAGTCTAAACCTTGTCTGTGGTATTCCGAGTAGGATCCAGGAAGGGATGGCTGTGACGTGCTTCAAACTCGTGAGTGCTGGGCGTAATGACAGACGCAAAAGGATTACTGAATCCTATTCCAGCAGGATCGAGAACCGACAAATGATTAGTCATGCGGTGACAGCGTATTTTGGATCATTTTCACTGAGAGGACGGGAAGTAGCCATTGACAATGGTGATGCCCTGCATAAAGCTTGCCATGTAAAGGAGTATGAAGGATTGGATGAAAGCAGTAGGAAAGCGGAGATTCAGAAGGAACAAAGCAACTCCATACGCTTATCTGAAATTCTCACCAATGAATTACATAAGTATCTCTATCTTTATTTTATATTTTATTTATCCTTTAATTATTAAAACTCTATAACCATTTGAATCCGCCTGACTGAGATTTATAAGGCGACCATAGCTTGCTTCAAGCCGACAATCTCCGTGGGATCAACCCTTACTCACGTAAGGTTTATTACTTGGACGACCCAGTGCACTTGCTGGTTAGTTGTGCGAAGTTTTGACAAAGAACTAAGATTATGAACGTGCGTATAAAGTTTTCAGCGCCGTTACCAAGGAATGAATGATCACGATTTCTGCGCACCAAGTTTTTGGCGCCGTTGCCGGAGATTGTTCGAGTTTGGACAACTGACGGTTCATCTTGTTGCTCAGATTAGATAATTTTATTTTAATTTTAAGCCTTTTGTTTTTGTTCTTTTTATTTTCGAAAAATTTTCAAAAAAAATAATAAAATAAATTATTCTATGTTCTTCAGAATTTTTTAGAATGAATTCTAGAGTTTCAGATGATGCTTTTATCATCACAGGAGTTAGTTGATTTCCATAAATTTGGCTGTTGTATGTAATGTCCTGCAGAAGCTTGTTTTGCCCTGTCTAATCTCTTTAGACTGAAGCTTTAGACGAACATTACATGATTCCTGGAATCTTTATTAAAAATTTTGAGTTTTTTATTTTCTTTTTCCAAATAACTTTCGAAAAATCCAAAAAAAAAATTTTTAACAAAATCATAAAACCAAAAATATTTTGTGTTTCTTGTTTGAGTCTAGTGTCAAATTTTAAGTTTAGTGTCAATTGCATTCTTCTTATTTTCGAAAATTTATCATATGTTCTTCATAATCTTCGAGTTGTTCTTGATGAATTTCTTTGTTTAATCTTTGCATTTTCATGTTTTGTGTCTTTTCTTGTTTTTCATATGCATTTTCAATTTGTTAGTGTCTAAAGTTTGAAAATTTCTAAGTTTGGTGTCTTGCATGTTTTTCTTTTCTTAAAAATTTTTCAAAAATAAGTTCTTGGTGTTCATCTTGACATTCAAAGTGTTCTTGCATGTATCATTTGTTTTGATCCAAAATTTTCATGTTTTGAGTCTTTTGGTTGTTTTTCTCTTTCTTCATTAAAAATTTAAAAATAAAAAAAATATCTTTCCCTTATTTCACTTATAATTTTCGAAAATTTGGTTTGATTTAGTCAAAAAGTTTTAAATTTAATTGTTTCTTATGAGTTAAGTCAAATTTTCAATTTAAAAATCCTATCTTTTTCAAAAATCAAATCTTTTTCATTTTTTCTTTCATATTTTCGAAAATTTCAAATTGATTTTCAAAAATCTTTTTCTTATTTTGTTTCATAATTTCAAAATCTTTACTAAGAATTAATGTGATTGATTCAAAAATTTTTAAGTTTGTTACTTGCCTATTAAAAAAGGTTCAATCTTTAAATTTTAAAATCATATTTTTTTGTTTCTTGTTAGTCAAGTAATCAACTTTAATTTTCAAAATAAAATCTTTTTAAATTTCTTTTTCAAATCTTTTTCAAAATAAGTTTCAATCACATCTTTTTCAAAATCAATTTTAAAATCTTTTCTAACTTCTTTCCTAACTTCTTATCTTTTCAAAAATTGATTTTCAAATCTTTTTCAAATAACTACTTGACTTTTTGTTTGATTTTAAAAGTTTATTATTTCAATCATATCTTTTTCAAAACTACCTAACTAATTCTCTCTCTAATTTTCGAAAATCACCTTCCTCTTTTTCAAAATTCCTTTTTAATTAACTAATTGATTTAGATTTTAATTTAATTTCATTTTTTTTATTTTTGAATTTTAATTTTAAATTAAAATTAAAAATAAAAATATTTTTTTATTTTATTTAATTTTCGAATTCTTCCCTCTCTCATCTCCTTCTAATTATTTATTTATTTACTAACACTTCTCTTCATCTCGAAATTCGAACCCTCTCTTTCTCTTGGTATTCGAATTTCTCTTCTTCTATTCCTTTCTTCTTCTACTCACATAAAGGAATCTCTATACTGTGACATAGAGGATTCCATATTTTCTTTTCTGTTTTCTTCTTTTTCATATAAGCAGGAACAAGGATAAGAACATTCTTGTTGAAGTTGATCCTGAACCTGAAAGGACTCTGAAGAGGAAGCTAAGGGAAGCTAAAGCACAACTCTCTGGAGAAAATCTGACAGAAATTTTTGAAAAAGAAGGAGACATGGCCGAAAATAATAACAATGCAAGGAAGATGCTTGGTGACTTTACTGCACCAAATTCCAATTTACATGGAAGGAGCATCTCAATCACTGCCATTGGAGCAAACAATTTTGAGCTAAAGCCTCAATTAGTTTCTCTGATGCAACAAAACTGCAAGTTTCATGGACTTCCATCAGAAGATCCTTTTCAGTTCTTAACTGAATTCTTGCAGATCTGTGATACTGTTAAGACCAATGGGGTTGACTCCGAGGTCTACAGGCTTATGCTTTTCCCGTTTGCTATAAGAGACAGAGCTAGAATATGGTTGGACTTTCAACCTAAAGATAGCCTGAACTCTTGGGATAAGCTGGTCACAGCTTTCTTAGCCAAGTTCTTTCCTCCTCAAAAGCTTAGCAAACTTAGAGTGGATGTTCAAACCTTCAAACAGAAAGAAGGTGAATCCCTCTATGAAGCTTGGGAGAGATATAAGCAACTGACCAAAAAGTGTCCTTCTGACATGCTTTCAGAATGGACCATCTTGGATATATTCTATGATGGTTTGTCTGAATTATCAAAGATGTCATTGGACCATTCTGCAGGTGGATCTATTCACCTAAAGAAAACGCCTGCAGAAGCTCAAGAACTCATTGACATGGTTGCAAATAACCAGTTCATGTACACTTCTGAAAGGAATCATGTGAGTAATGGGATGCCTCAGAGGAAGGGAGTTCTTGAAATTGATACTCTGAATGCCATATTGGCTCAGAATAAAATATTGACCCAGCAAGTCAATATGATTTCTCAGAGTCTAAATGGATTGCAAGCTGCATCCAACAGTACTCAAGAGGCATCTTCTGAAGAAGAAGCTTATGATCCTGAGAACCCTGCAATAGCAGAGGTGAATTACATGGGGGGAATCCTATGAAAATACCTATAATCCCTCATGGAGAAATCATCCAAATTTCTCATGGAAGGATCAACAAAAGTCTCAACAAGGCTTTAATAATGGTGGAAGAAACAGGTTTAGCAATAGCAATCCTTTTCTATCATCTACTCAGCAACAGACAGAGAATTCTGAGCAGAATACATCTAGCTTAGCAAATATAGTCTCTGATCTATCTAAGGCCATTCTAAGTTTCAAGAATGAAACAAGGTCCTCCATAAGAAATTTGGAGGCACAAGTGGGCCAGCTGAGTAAAAGAGTCACTGAAACTCCTCCTAGTACTCTCCCAAGCAATACAGAAAAAAATCCAAAGCGAGAGTGCAAGGCTATTGATTTAACCATCATGGCCGAACCTACAAGGGAGGAGGGGGACGTGGATCCTATTGAGGAAGACCTCCTGGGACATTCACTGACCAATAAGGAGTTTCCCTTTGAGGAACCAAAGGAATCTGAGACTCATCTAGAGACCATAGAGATTCCATTTAACCTCCTTTTACCATTCATGAGCCCTGATGACTATTCATCTTCTGAAGAAGATGAAGACATTGCTGAAGAGCAAGTTGCTCAATATTTAGGAGCAATCATGAAGCTGAATGATAAATTATTTGGTAATGAGACTTGGGAGGATGAACCTCCATTGCTCATCAAGGAACTAAATGCCTTGGTTCAGCAAACTCTACCTCAAAAGAAATAGGATCCTGGTAAATTCCTAATTCCCTGTAACATAGGCACCATGACCTTTGAGAAGGCTCTGTATGACCTGGGGTCAGGAATAAACTTAATGACACTCTCTGTAATGGAGAAACTTGGGATCTTTGAGGTGTAAGCTGCCAGAATCTCATTAGAGATGGCAGACAACTCAAGAAAACAGGCTTATGGACTAGTAGAGGACGTGCTAGTAAAGGTTGAAGGCCTTACATCCCTGCTGATTTCATAATCCTAGAGACTGGGAAGGATGAGGATGAATCCATCATCCTTGGAAGACCCTTCCTAGCCACAGCAAGAGCTGTGATTGATGTGGACAGAGGAGAATTGGTCCTTCAACTGAATGAGGACAACCTTGTGTTTAAAATTCAAGGATCTCCTTCTGTAACCATGGAGAGTAAGCATGAAAAGCTTCTCTCACTGCAGAGTCAACCAAAGCCCCACAGTCAAACTCTAAGTTTGGTGTTGGGAGGCCACAACCAAACTCTAAGTTTGGTGTTGGGAGGTTCCAACAATGCTCTGAATATCTGTGAGGCTCCATGAGAGCTGACTATCAAGCTATTGACATTAAAGAAGCGCTTGTTGGGAGGCAACCCAATGTTATTTAATTATATCTATTTATTTTCTATTGTTATTTTATATTTTTTTTAGGTTGATGATCATGTGGAGTCACAAAAACTACTGAAAAATCAAAAATAGAATGAAAAACAATATTAAAAATAGCTCACCCTGGAGGAAGAACTTATTGGCGTTTAAACGCCAGTAAGAAGCATTAAACTGGAGTTTAACGCCAGAAAAAAGCATCAAGCTGGCGTTAAACGCCAGAAACAAGCACCAGACTGGCGTTTAACGCCAAAACAGAGCATGGAAGTGGCGTTAAACGCCAGAAACAAGCAGCAAGCTGGTGTTTAACGCCAGACATGCACTATAAGGGCGTTTTGCACGCCTAATTGGAGCAGGGATGTTAAGTCCTTGACCCCACTGGATCTGTGGACCCCACAGGATCCCCTCAGGATCTGTGGATCCCACAGGATCCCCACCTACCCCACCTCTTCTTCTCTCCTCTTCACACCTCTCCATAACACTCTTCCCCAAAATAACCTCCATTACTCCTCCAAAACCATCATACCACCCACCTACACCTACCCACTCAAATTCAAACCATTCACACACCTCAATCTCCTCCATTTTCTTCTTCTTCTACTCACTTCTTTCTTCTTTTCCTCAAGGACGAGCAAACCTTCTAAGTTTGGTGTGGTAAAAGCATTGCTTTTTATTTTTCCATAACCATTTATGGCACCTAAGGCCAGAGAAAGGGAAGGCAAGTGCTTCCACCTCTGAGTCATGGGAGATGGAGAGATTCATCTCAAGGATCCATAGCTCAGTAGTAGAGCATTTGACTGCACAACAAGAGAGCCCACTCATGGACCTCAACAAGAGCATGAGGAATTCCCTCACCAAGAAATTCCTGAGATGCCTCAAGGGATACATTTTCCTCCACACAACTATTGGGAGCAACTAAGGATAGGAGCATCAAAGAGCTATGAGGGAGGAGCAACAAAGGCAAGGAAGAGACATAGAGGAGCTCAAGAGCACCATTGGTTCTTCAAAAAGAGGAAGACGTCACCCTCACTAAGGTGGACCCATTCTTTAATCTCCTTGTTCTTATTTTCCTGCTTTTCGTTTACTATACTTTATGTTTATGTTTGTGTCTTATTACATGATCATTAGTATTTAAGTGTCTAGGCCTTAAAGTTATGAATGTCCTATGAATCCATCACCTCTCTTAAATGAAAAATGTTTTAATTACAAAAGAACAAGAAGTACATGGTTTCGAATTCATCCTTGAAACTAGTTTAATTATTCTGATGTGGTGACAATACTTTTTATTTTCTGAATGAATGCTTGAACAGTGCATATGTCTTTTGATATTGTGGTTTATGAATGTTAAATATGTTGGCTCTTGAAAGAATGATGAAAAAGGAGACATGTTATTCGATAATCTGAAAAATCATAAAAATGATTCTTGAGGCAAGAAAAAGCAGTGAATACAAAAGCTTGCGAAAAAAAAGAAGAAAAGAAAAGGGGCAAAAAAAAGAAAGAGAAAGAAAAAAAAAGCAAGTAGAAAAAGGCAAAAGCTCTTTAAACCAAAAGGCAAGAGCAAAAAGCCAATAGCCCTTAAAACCAAAAGGCAAGGGTAATAGAAAGGATCCAAGACTTTGAGCATCAGTGGATAGGAGGACCTAAAGGAATAAAATCCTGGCCTAAGTGGCTAAACCAAGTTGTCCCTAACCATGTGCTTGTGGCGTGAAGGTGTCAAGTGAAAACTTGAGACTAAGCGGTTAAAGTCGATGTCCAAAGCAAAAAGAAGAGTGTGCTTAAGAACCATGGACACCTCTAATTGGGGGCTTTAGCAAAGCTAAGTCACAATCTAAAAAGGTTCACCCAATTATGTGTCTGTGGCATTTATGTATCCGGTGGTAATAACTGGAAAACAGAGTGCTTAGGGCCACGGCCAAGACTCATAAAGTATCTGTGTTCAAGAATCAACATACTGAACTAGGAGAATCAATAACACTATCTGAATTCTAAGTTCCTATAGATGCCAATCATTCTGAACCTCAATGGATAAAGTAAGATGCCAAAACTATTCAAGAGGCAAAAAGCTACTAGTCTCGCTCATCTGATTGGAGCTAAGTTTCATTGATATTTTGGAATTTATAGTATATTCTCTTCTTTTCATCCTATTTGATTTTCAGTTGCTTGGGGACAAGCAACAATTTATACGCTTTTTGGCATTGTTTTTACATAGTTTTTAGTATGATTAGTTAGTTTTTAATATATTTTTATTAGTTTTTAAATAAAAATCACATTTCTGGACTTTATTATGAGTTTGTGTATTTTTCTGTGATTTCATGTAATTTCTGGCTGAAATTTAGGGACTTGAGCAAAAATCTGATTCAGAGGCTGAAGAAGGACTGCATATGCTGTTGGATTCTGACCTCCCTGCACTCAAAGTGGATTTTCTGGAGCTACAGGAGTTCAAATGGTCCATACTTTGCCCTAAACCCTAAACCCTAAACCCCAAACCTCTCAATTGCGTTGGAAAGTAGACATCCAGGGCTTTCCAGAAATATATAATAGTTCATATTTTGCCCGAGTTTAGATGACGCAAACTGGCGTTCAACGCCAGCTCTCTACCCTATTCTGGCGTTAAACACCAGAAATAGGTTGCAAAGTAGAGTTAAACGCCAGAAACAGGTTACAAAATGGCGTTTAACTCCAAGGAAGACTTCTACACGTGAAAGCTTCAATGCTCAGCCCAAGCACACACCAAGTGGGCCCGGAAGTGGATTTCTGCATCATTTATTCATTTCTGTAAACCCTAGTAACTAGTTTAGTATAAATAGGACTTTTTACTATTGTATTTACATGGATCTTTGGAACGTTTTTCCTTAGACTTGGGGGCTGGCCATTCGGCCGTGCCTGGACCATTATCACTCATATATTTTCAACGGTAGAGTTTCTACACACCATAAATTAAGGTGTGGAGCTCTACTGTTCCTCATGAATTAATGCAAAGTACTACTGTTTTTCTATTCAATTCAAGTCTATTTCTTCTCTAAGATATCCATTTGCATACAAGAACATGATGAATGTGATGATTATGTGATGCTCATGATTATTCTCACCTATGAACGCGTGCCTGACAACCACTTCCGTTCTACATGCAAACAAGCTTGAATGTGTATCTCTTAGCCTTCTAATCGTGAGATCAGAGTCTTCGTGGCATAGGCTAGAACTATTGGCAACCATTCTTGAGATCCGGAAAGTCTAAACCTTGTCTGTGGTATTCCGAGTAGGATCCGGAAAGGGATGGCTGTGATGAGCTTCAAACTCGCGAGTGCTGGGCGTAGTGACAGAGGCAAAAGGATTACTGAATCCTATTCCAGCAGGATCGAGAACCGACAGATGATTAGCCATGCGGTGACAGCGCATTTTGGATCATTTTCACTGAGAGGACGAGAAGTAGCCATTGACAACGGTGATGCGCTGCATAAAGCTTGCCATGGAAAGGAGTATGAAGGATTGGATGAAAGCAGTAGGAAAGCGAAGATTCAGAAGGAACAAAGCAACTCCATACGCTTATCTGAAATTCTCACCAATGAATTACATAAGTATCTCTATCTTTATTTTATATTTTATTTATCTTTTAATTATTAAAACTCTATAACCATTTGAATCCGTCTGACTGAGATTTACAAGGCGACCATAGCTTGCTTCAAGCCGACAATCTCCGTGGGATCGACCCTTACTCACATAAGGTTTATTACTTGGACGACCCAGTGCACTTGCTGGTTAGTTGTGCGAAGTTGTGTCAAAGAACTAAGATTATGAACGTGCGTATAAAGTTTTCAGTGCCGTTACCAAGGAATGAACGATCACAATTTCTGCGCACCATAGGCCGTGGAGTCCCTCAACACAACAAACTCCGCCATTAACGACCTCTTCCCCCTGCCTCCGCCAATCGAGACCGGGAGGACACTACGCCATCTGGTTTGATAAAGTTATCGCCTAGGCCTACTACGCCGTGTTGGTGGCCCCTCAAGTCGGTATCCCTTAGGCCCAAAGCATCAAATACATTACAGAACATGATATTGGAGTCAACCCCTGTGTCCACCAGGATCTGCCTTACTAAGCCGGTGCCCACCCTGGCCGTGATCACCATCGGCGGGTTCTCCGCAACCTCATCAAACCGTTGATCTTCAAGGCCGAAAGATATCGAGGGTACCCTCCAGACGGTCGGCGTGGGGCCAGAGGACATAGATAAGACCTTGATGTCCTTCTTGCTAGCTGATTTCGATCTGAGAGGGACGTCCCTTCCAATCACCTCATTTACCACAGTGAGGCCACGCTCACTGTCCTTCTCGGGTTCCCGTTTTTGCCTTATGGTCTGGCTTTTGTCCTCGGTTGATCGGTTCCTCCTCCTTGGTTCCCTTATTAGGTGGGAGAACTCGGCCAATTTTCCTTCCCGAATGGCTTGCTCCAAGGCATCTTTCAGGTCAAAACAGTCTTGGGTCTTGTGGCCATAACCCTTGTGATAATCACAATAGAGGTTCTTGTTTCCTCCCGTCCTGTCCTTGAGTTGTCGGGGCTTCGACAAGATGCCCTTGTCGGCGATCTGCTGAAAGACCTCAACGATTGGAGCCGCTAGGGGGTGCAGTTGGTGAACTTCCCAACGCGGGGAAAGGGCTTGAAAGTCTTGGCCGATCCTCTGTCTCTGGAGTGTTCCTTGGACCTTTCCCCGCCGCCGGATGGGCGGGCATTAGAGTATGCGGGTTACCGTTTATTGGCTGCCACGACCTGACTTACTTCTTCATCATTGATATATTCCCTGGCTACGTTCTGAATTTCCTGCATTGTCCAGACGGGCTTGGTGGTAAGGTGTTTTCTGAAATTCGCATTTAGTAGCCCATTGGTTAAGAACAAACTGGCCACCGAATCGATTAAGCCGTCAATCTGCAGGCACTCATCATTGAATCTGTCCAGGTACTTCCTGGTCAGCTCGTCGGTTCGTTGAGTCACTCCTAGCAGATTAATCGGGTGTTTCGCTTTGGCGATACACGTGGTGAACTGGGCCAAGAAGGCGCGACTGATGTCGGCAAACGTGGTTATGGAGCCCTGGAAAAGGGCATTAAACCAATGAATCGATGGCTCGGCTAAGGTTACTAGGAAAGCCCGGCACCTTACTTCGTCGCCTACCCCTTCCAGGTTCATCCTGGCCTCGAAGGCCGTTAGATGTTCCTGGGGATCTTGAGTACCGTCGTACCTCATATATGTCGGCTTATCAAAGTGCTTCGGCAGTCGTACTCCGAGGATCGAGTGGTGGAAAGGGGTCGCTCCCATGACCACCAGTTGTCGGGTTCTCCTCGGTCTCTCCCTGATGTGCTCTCTGTTAGGCCGGCTTCTCCTCGCCCTTTCTCGACGGTGTTCTTGTTGTGGTCGGCTCCTTCTTCTTCGTTCTCTGTCGCTTTCCCAGTCTTCCTCTTCGGTATCTCTTGTTGGTGATCGGGTGTAGACCAGGGGATCTCGTCGTCTCCTTGGCGCCTCTCTGCTTTCCTGGCTCTCTGATTTTGTCCGGGAGCTCGGAGTGCGCCTGGAGTGACTTCTTCGGAGACTCCTTTCTCCTCTTTGAGTGGATCGGGAAGGCTCTTGGCTAGGAGTAGGCTGACGACTTTTCCGGTTGGCTACTTCTCGCTTTAAGTTCTACACCCTGTGGAGCAACTCTTGTATTATCTTGGCGCTATCACTGCCTGTTCCTCCAAAAGGTCGTCCCTCGGGATGTCACGGGGGGATCTGGTGCCCTCGCAAGCGGGAGCTCCGGCGGCTACCCTACTGCCTCGGGGATCCATTTCCTCCCCGCGAGGCCCGGCTCCGCCGTCAGCCCAACCAGGAACCAAAACAAAGTCCATATCGGCAAGGTTCCCACAGACGGCGCCAATGTTCGGTGGGTCGGTTACCGGACGATTTGGGATTACTGATTGGGTGTGAAGATGGGTCCTTACCTCAGCCTGGATCCTAGAAACTAATAGCGCGAGCGGCCGACTTTTCGAGTTCTTCGTGAGTTGAGGGGGGTGCCACCTGCAAGGACACTCCGACGCTCAAGTCAGTCTAGTGCGCAGGTGGTAAGGAGGAAAAAGTAATGGTGACGTACCTCGAGGGAGGGGTAGGGCCCTTCCTATATATACTGTGTCAGAGGTGGACCCCGCATGAGCAGACCCACCTTCCACAAAGCTTTCCCTTGCCAGCTGTTACCAGGTGAGCTGGCTCCCAGGAGGGAAGGTGCTCGGGTCAAGATCCGGGCATGTGGTGCCCTGCGGAGTGGTCGCCCAGACCCGACAAAGGCGCGTGCCGGTCGGGTCGGTCATAGGGCCAGCCGGGCTGGGCCGCAACAGTTTGTCATGGTTAAATTTATCTTTTTATTACATCTAAATTTTGATAAACCAACTATAACTAATTATGGTATAATTCTTTTCGTAATTTATAAAAATTATTTAAAAAATCTCATTTTGTAATTTATTTTTTTCTCGAATCACATATTTATTTATTAATCATTTCAAACAAAAAAATCTCTAAAAATAAAATAAAACAAATATAAAAAATTATTTATTAATTATTTTGTAATTTTTTTCTCAACTCACATATTTATTAATCATTTTCAATAAAAAAATTTCAAAAAATAAAATAAATAAAAAAATTCAAAAGACATAAAAAAATTCTCTAACACTATTTTGTCTTTCTTTCTTCGTATTATTAAAGAAAAATTCATTCTTCATAAGAAGACAATTTGAAAAAAAAAAAATTTAAACTCAGAATTGTTGAAAACAGGAGAAAAAAAACTAAGCAACCTGCACCAAATTTGACGAAATTCAAATTTAATTGAAAAAAATTAAGGGAGTTTATTTTTAAAAATATGTTATTTTCTCAAAAATTTTTATGATTTTATGCATAGTTATCAAACCTGACTCGATCCGGTCGGTTTGACCGAAAATCCGGTCACCTGGTCATCTGGCTGGGTCGAGTCACTCGTTGAACCGGTCTTGCAGCGGACTCGGTAGAACCCGGTTCGACCCGGTGGGTTTTAGTTAAACCTGGTGTCCTGGCCAGTTAATTCAACCCGGTCCGGGTCATGTTTCTTTTTTTTTTCTTTTTTTTCTTTTAAATCGAAACTGCGTCGTTTACCTTTCAGTTGCCCCATTCCCTTTCAACAAAACCCTAATGGCTATTCCCCCTTCCCCATTGCCCCTAATATGAGAAATCAGTCTGATTCTAGTGGAACCCCCCAGCCAACCTCGTCTCTCTGCTCCTTCATCGGCGGCACTCGGCAGTCCTTCACCCTCGCCCTCACCTCATCACTCCATCGTCTCTCCCCTCTCATCGTTACTCCGCTCACCTCGTCACTCTCGGTCTCTCACGGTCACGGCCTCCTGTCGTCGCTCTCTCAGTCTCTCACCTTGTCTCCTCACCTCATCATTGTCGCGGTCCGTGCTCCTGCCCTGCGTTCTCTTCGTCGACGGCAGAAAGCTCACAGAAGACAGAAATCAAGCAGCATCTCTGCATCTGCTCCCTCGGGTCAATCGAGTGGTGGTGGTCGTCTTCTTGGTCGTGGTCTGGAAACCAATTAACCAGGTGAGCTCCCTTCAAGTTTTTGACCCTGGTCTTTTACTAGAATTGTTGTTGAATACTGAACCTGGTGGTTGTTGTTGACTGTTGTAATTGAATTTTAGAGTTGTTGAAGGCTTGAAGCTGAACATATTTTAGTTACTAGTTAGTATTGTTATAGAATCTGGTGGTTATTACTATTGTATTTGATTTTTTGGAGTTGTTATTGAATCTGGTGGTTATTACTTTAGTTAGAATTATTGTTGAACTTGAATCTGGTGGCTGCTGATGTTGCATTTAGTTTTTTAGTGTTGTTGTTTGTTGCTGTGTTGTTTTAGAGTTGCTGTATTTTTTAGAGCTGTTGTTGTTTGTTGTTGGATTTTTTTAGAGTTGCTGTATGTTGAATCACAAAGTTAGTGAACTTTGGTGGAACGGTGGTGGTTGCTGTGTTGCTTAAAAACTAACTTAAGTAAATCTTTTGTTGCTAAAAATATTTTTGGTTTCTTTTACTAGAATTTTAAAAATATCTTAATCTCAAACACCATCAGAAAGGCCACCATCTTAAGAACAAGCATCATCAGCAACTCCTATCCCTGATCTTACCACTAAAAGAGTTTATAATAATAGAGGAAAGACTGATGGGTCATTGTAAAGAAATTGTGAAAAAAAAAAAAAGAAAAATTACTATGAAGTGCATATATTGTGTTATCTTTCACTTGCTCTTGTTGATTTAAATTGAGAACATATTTTGTACTAGAGACTAGTTTATTATCTTTTTTTTTTAATTATTAGTCATGTTTAAGAATTAATATTAGATTATTAATGTTTGTAAAGACTTGCATTTTAAGTTTGAAGACATTAGTTTAATTTTATTTATATAATTTTATATTTTTTAATTATAACTGAGTTAACCGGATAAATCAGTGACCCACCGGTTGAACCAGTAACCTGGTGACCCGGTTATATGACCGGATTGATTACCGGTTCGGTTCTGATAACTATGATTTTATGTGCTTGTATATATCTCAATTTATTTATCCAGTAAGTTCATTCAACATACACGACTCTAATTGAGCTGTAGTTGAAAATAAATTTTATTGTAACAGAAGATTTTTTAGTAAGTACGAAATATACTTTATAAGAGGTTTTTTTATAAGATATAATATTTTGGAAATTTTTAATGTTTTTAGAAATTTTTTTTTTTTTTTTTCAACTTTTTTTTTGAAAATGATTAATAGATATGTGGTTTGAGAAAAAATAAATTTTTTTTAATAATTTTTATAAATTATAAAAAAATTATATTATAATTAATTAGTTGGGTTATCAAAACTTAAATCAAATAAAAGATTAAATTTAATCATGATAAATCAATCGAATTTAACCACTAATATTATAACATGTAATAAGGAGTAAGTTACCGTTTAAAATTAAAAATGTATGATAGAATTCACCTATTTTTAAACATTAATGACGGCCACAAAATAATAAATTTTGATAATCTTTTAATATTTCTCATTTTTCAATTCTCAAGTAAATTATTTCAGCTAAGTTTTTTTCTTTTTTGTTATAATTATTTCAGCTACGTTAGTTAGCGGATGAAAACAAAATAGTCTTTTTATTTTCGTCATGAAACAAAATAATCTTAGGAATACCCACTAGATTCAAATATTGTTTTGGACATTGTTATTGAATCCTATTGTGGGCCTCAGGGCCCAAAATGTCTCGCATTGCAAAACACGTCTCCATATGGGAGAAAAAATTTTCTGTAGATTCTTTTTCTCTATATTTTCGGTTTATTCTCGGAATTTTTGTTTCCAAGAGGAATAAAATACCTTTACTTCTCAAAGAGCAGTGTAAAGCCGCTGGAACTTTGGTTGAAGAGCAATATATGACACTTTTTAATAGACTGCATTCGAATTTGAACCTTAACCTTAGTGAATGCCGGAAATAGATCTAACTTATAAATAACCAACGATGCCACGTTAGTCTATAATGATAGTCGCTCACATTTTGACGCATCTTCACAATACTAATAGCAATAGCAATATGTGAGAAAACCAATAATGTATCAATAAAGAAACTGGACATAATCAACTGTTACTGATATAGTTAGTCGCAGCAGCAGTTAGTTAGTTAGACACCCGTGGAAATAGTTAGTTAGGTGCATTTGATGTCAAGAGGTATCACCAACTTGTGCATAAGTCTTCACCTCCTCCCCCTTCAGAATTATGAGTTCTCGTTCTTCTCCCTTCTATTTCTTGCTCCCTGTGATTCTCAGTTTCAACATCAACGTTAACTGATTTTGTTTATTTCCAATTTTTTTAAAAATAAATTAATTTAATTCGAGAGCCATGTGAAGACACTTTGTCCTGGCGAAGTCAACTATTCTAGCTATATATGTGATGCTGAAACTTTAGGATATACAAGCAAGAAAAATAAATAAACAACAATCTAACTAACGAGTAATAAGTAATAATAGAAATCCTTATTTCATAATAATACATGACAACACAACCAAAGAAAACCACGGGAGTGGGGCTTTTACAATCTGAGACTAAGAGGTACATTATATGCTACAACACTCACATTACCAACAGGAAAAGTAGAAAAAACACAATTTCTGTCCGGTTTTTTTTTTTTTTTACTCTCCCTTCACTCACATATATAGGTAACTGTAATAAACTAATTATGATTTTTTTTTTTTTTTGGTTCACACAAGAATGAAAGTGTAAAACCAAGCCCCTCACAACTGTGACCCCATGCACCTGAAACAGAGCCACAAAGAAAGGGAAAATGCGTTAAAAATTAAATTGTTATACGATCCAATCCCGTGTTAAAATCTAAACTGTTACATGTTAGAACATAAGACAACAAAGTCCATTCATATTGTGTGACGGTTTAAAACTTTTAATATATTGTATAAAGATTAAATGGAAGGAAAGTTTTGTAATAATAACTTGAACGAGTTATCCGGCGGTTATCCCCTTGTAACTTCAGAGCTACAGGAATTTTGGTGAAAGAAGTCAATAAACATTAACGTATTTATATAATATATTATATCAAAAGCGGCTCTTTTAAGGCATGAAACTTGTGTCCTGGCCTGTACTACTGCTTTTTTTTTTTTTAGTTGTAATTATAAAATTAAATTTAAAAAAACTAATCTTTTTTCACCAGCAATTAAATAATAAAGTAATAAATAAAATAAAATAAAATAAAATAAAAATACAAATTAAAGAAAAAGTTAATTAATTATTTATCAGAAAAAATTAATCTTCAAGAACTAAATTCAACAAAATTAATCTAATAATTTATTAACAAAATAAAAATCAGATAAAAAAAAGAAAAACACGCATAAGAAAAAAATCTTAATTAAATTTAGGAAGTGTGTTACTAATAAATTTTATGATTTGTAATTATTAATGAGTTATTATTAATATTTTTAATGATATAAAATTTCATTTAATAATATAAAATTATTTACTTTTTATTTTTTATTTTTTTATTTTTTTGGTAAAGTATTGACCGCTAGACTTTTTTTTAATTTAATTATAAAAATAATTTATTTATCCCGTATTTTTTAAAAAATAATAATGAAATAAAATAAGAGAGCTTAATTACCTTGACATAGAAGAAAGGTGCAGCAAGCAGTAATGGCGGAGAAGATCTAATCACTGTCGCTGCTGCTGCTGCTGTCATGGCCATGGTCGTGGCCATGTTCGCCCTTCTTCTTATCCTTCTTCTTCTTCTTCTCACCCTCGGCACCGTCGCCGCCGTGGATCTTATCCTTGATCTTGTCTACAAGACCCTCCTTGTGCTGCTGCTCACCTGGGTGGTGCTCTTGCACGTGGCCATGTTCTCCTCCGTACACTCCTCCACTACCATGGTGCTCTCCACCAACACCAACACCACCACCACCGTAGTGCTGCTGCTGTTGGTGGTGCTCTCCCTGCTTGTACTGATCGCTGCCATGGCTCTCTCCCTTGTGCTCCTGATCTTTCTTGTTCCCTCCCATGTGGAGGGTCTCCTCGATCTTGTGCATGATTCCTGACATCTTGTTTGTTTTTCTCTTTTCTCTTCTCTGATCAAGTTTTTGTTTGTTTCTTTGTGACACACACTCTGTTTTGATCTGTTGTTTGGTGAAGGAATGGATCGTATTTATAGGCAGAGAAAGTTGAAGTACTGTTATTAATTTAGTGGATAATGGGATAAATGTGGACCACTTGATTTATGAGGAAATATCTCGAGTGTCTACGTGTACGTATATGCTAATAATAGTATAGTGTCCTGCCACTAATGCTTATAAAAGAAAAAAAATTGAGAATTAATTTCTTTGTATACTTTTCTTAAAGTGTTTTCTTATATTAGCTTTGTTTATCTACTATCTTATTCAATAATTGTTGATTAAATATTAAATAAAAATATAAAATAATAATTTCGTCTTTATTTTTAAAGATAATATAATTAAGTGATTAAATTATTTAAAATTTTTAAAATCAAAACAGTAGTTTTAACTATATATATGTATTATTTGATCTAATTTTTCTTTAAGATAAAAATGTAGCTTTCTTACCATTATGATGAATTTAGACTACATGTGATGTGGTGACACGTCCTCCGCATATAAATTGTTTTGAATGTTGATATATTTTTATATAATCAATTGTATAAACTGTGTGGTATTAATATTATCTAGAATTTAATATATACTTTTAATATTATTATCTAGAACTTATTATATATTTTTATTTTTCTCTATACAACTCGAAAGATAATGAATTGAGAAACGAATTCCGAATAAATTGATTAAGAGAATATGAGGCTATAGAATCTCTCATAAAGCAAACAAGTGTCAGGTGATTAACGTTGAGACAGTTCAGTTGTTAAAAAGTAGGGCATTTGGAACCTGAATTCGTGTATTTTAGAGAAGCACGGCATCCATCTATTAATATAGGCATATAGTAGTAAAGATAAGATAAAGCTTTCGGAAAGACACAATTAAGCTAACATTATTTTGCCATGTATTATTATGCCATAACAATATGTGTCCAAAGTGTTAGGTCTATTTGACCGGACAAACTGATAAAGTATTGCATGTAAGTATGTAACTTACGAAGAATACTGGTATCCATATGACGGAACATTGATATACTAATTTTAATTTTCTGGGTAAAATATAGAAATAATATATATGTTTTGGGTTCGATCCCCGAATCCCTCATGGGAGCAATCTTCAACCTGGTTACCCGGGTCAGGCTTTTCTTACGGTAGAAACCGGCCGCGTAATTCCTAACTAATATTCAAAATCAAATATCCCTCTTATCTTAAACAGATAAAATAAGATAAGATAACAAACTCCAATTATAAAAAAGGACCGAAGACTCTTTTAGGTACGACACTCGTTCCTAATCTTCACCTATATCTCTAAGATCCATTTTGATTTGAGCGTCAAAATATCTTTGCTGGTACCAACCCCACTGCTCCAAAATCCAATTGCGTCATCACATCGACTGACGAGTCCTTGATCCATCCTACAACCCGTACTAATGACATTTTGTACATTGGCGCTGTCTGTGGGACTTGTCAGGTCTTGGCGACGTGACGAAAGAATTCGAGAAGTGGTTCTCGAGCCATCACCACAAACCAGACCCACTAAACACAACGCATGAGCTACGGAACAACGACCCCCCACCAAACCACAAGAGGATAACCAGAATAGTGGACTGCCAACCAACCCCTAACAGACAGCAACCACGAGAAGACGACAGCCAACTCGAAAAAACCAGAACAACCAACAACCTAGGTGAGAAGGCGATCTAGATAATTCAAGAGCTCTCTGAAAGGGTCCAAACTCTGGAGGCCAAGGTCGCTTCCAAAGAGCGATATCTGCCAGAACACACAAGCCAAGTGACCTACAAAAGTCGATCACGGCAAGAAATCAGGAGCGAAAAGTCACCCGACCGGCGTCACAGCAAACGCCGGAATCACAACGTTTCCCGAGAGCCAAAGTGCCGTTTTGACGACGACGACAAAAGGCACCGCCGAGACCCTAAAAGGACAAGGAGCGAGCACGTGATAATGGGAACTGCCCCGTTTACCGAGAAGATCCTAAAAGCCAAGTTACCAAAGGGTTTTGACAAACCAATCGATACGAAGTATGATGGCACCAAAGACCCCCAAGAATACCTAACAGCCTTCGAGACCAGGATGAACCTGAAAGGAGCTGCCGATACACAGTGGCGGAGGCACGTTAGAGGGAAGGGGGCAATTCCCCCCCCCCCCCAACCCAAAATTAATAATTTATATGTATAAGTTTCTAATTTTTTAGTTTGGCCCCCTTTTAATTTTTATTTTTTCTCTCTTTTTAACTTATATTTTTTATGTTGGCCCCTCCCAAAAAATTTTTAGCTCTACCCCTACCGATGCAATTTGGTGCAGAACTTTCCCGGCAACCCAACTGGACCAACCATCAAGGGGTTTAATGCTATTTCGAACGGTGCGATCGCCAGTTTTGACGACATCTCCAGAAAGTTTATGGCCCAATTCACTACTAGGATCGCCAAAGCCAAACACCCGATGAGCCTACTCAGAGTCACCCAACAACAAGAGGAGCCCCCGAGAAAATACCTCGATAGGTTCAACGACGAGTTCCTAACAGTCGAAAGGGCTCACCGATTTCGTGGCCAGCCTCTGTCTAACCAACGGGTTCATGAACAAGGATTTTTGGAAGCACCTCACGACCAAACCATTCTGGACCATGCACGAAATTCAAAATTTGGTTATGGAATACATAAATGACGAAGAAGTAAGTCAAGTCGTGTTAGTCAATAGCACGCCAATACGACACTTCGAAGTAATCCCCTGCCCAAAGACACCTAAAAAGAGTACTTCAAATCCACCGCCCCTAGCCGGCCGCCCAGGGTGGGAAAGTTCACGAAATATACCCCCAGCCAGCCCCAATCACGGAGATCTATCATCAAATAGCAAAACATGGTATTCTCCCGAAGGCACGACAACTGAAGAAACGAGTAGGCAGTAACAAGAGCTTATACTGCCATTATCACAGAGGATACGAACACAAGACTCAAGACTGTTTCGATCAGAAGAACGCTCTTGAACAAGCCATTCGAGATGGCAAATTCCCTGAGTTTGCCAAAATTATTCGAGAACTCAGAAAAATCAAAAGAGAAAGATCGCCAAAGCGGAAAGGATGCAATCCCAGAATGGTGCAACAGGCATTCCAGGAAAGCCCAGAGACTGACCCAACCGTAATAGTAAATGTGATCATAGGCAAAGACGCGCCAGAAAAATCCAAGTTGGCACTGAAAAAGGATCTTAGGGTGCTACCTGTGAAAAACGAAACACCAATCTCTTCCCTCAGCAGTAATCACGTTCTCCCCCGACAACTGCCAACACGGCACCCCGACGGAGGACACCCCTTTCGTCATCTCGGAAAGAGTCAGAACCGGACTGGTAAAATGGATACTAGTAGAGTAGTAAACACCGGGGCCAACTATAACATCCTTTTCAGAGGTGCCTTCGACAAGCTAGGTCTCCGGAATGAAAATCTACAAAGTCACCGCAACGGAGTAATTGGACTCAGAGACAACTTTCTCAAACCAGACGGTTCCATCGTGCTACCAGTCACCATTGGAACCAGAGACTAGAGAAAAATCACACTCTCCGAGATCGTGATGCTAAAGGACTCCACAGCCTACAACATCATCCTTGGAAGGAAATTGATTAACGATTTATTTGCCATCATATTTACCAAGTTTCTAATCATAAAGTTTCAAGGCGACAACGGCACCATAGAAATGATACACAGGGACCAGGAAGTCGCAGTAGAATGCGACAACATGAGTCTAGCCCTCTGAAAGAGATCCCGGGATGCGGCAAAAATTTTTCTTGCCGACCTAGACACATGGCAAGATAATCAACCCAGATCAAAACCCAAGGGAGGCATGAAAAAGCTACAGATAGAAAATATCATAGATGAATTACCCTTCGACTTAAAAAGTTAACTCATGGAACTCCTAAAACAAAACAGAGACCTGTTGCATTCCATAGACAAATTCTTTATTAATCACATCAATTGTCTTCAACATCTTTACCTTTTCATTAACCTTTAAACCTAAAGCAAGCTCCATTACCTTATTTTCACATCCATCCTTCTATTTTCTTTCTTTACTCTTCTCCTGAATTTCTCAAACTTTTTTTCAATATCACCAATTTTATTAGCCCAAATGAAATAATCACACCTCAAATTAATATTCTGCATTCATTCATCCATAAAAATTTGATCTATTTCACATAAATTGCATAGCATTTATCATTATAAACAGAATAAAAAATCACATACCTCTCATAATAGACAACAAAAAAATAATTTCTTGGGTTCTACTCCATCATAGACTCAAGCATCAATGCGTAAAGTCCATGCAAATACTTGTTGTTGCTGTACTCGAACTTCTTCTTCTTCTTCCTATTCTTCTACACAGAAGAGGAACCACCACAAACACTCACACAAGGTTGGGGTATGTATGTTCTTCTTCTTTTGTCCAGATTGTGATATTTTTGTGCATTAGGATTTAGAAATTCCTAATATGAAATTATGTGAAGAAGATGTTGAAGATTTTACTTTATTATTTTATTTTTTATTTATTTTATTTGTTAAATCCATGTCACATAATGCACAGAGTCACCATGACAAATAACGTACCACTTGTCAGCTATAAAAATATTATTTGTACACTAAATTTAGCCACTAAAATAAGCCACTAATATATTTGTGTATTAATACATATGTTGTTTAATTTATTTTCAATGTGTATTTATATTTCAATATGTATTTTATACTATGATTGACTTTGATGGCTGATTTTGATGTACACGTAATATAATCGTGTCAGCCATTATTAACGAAAACATTAAAGAGATGATAGAAAAATAGAAATGACTAACAGAGCATGATGATAGTATATACACATTACTCATTAAAATATTGGCGTGTATATATTTATCCACTGTATAAAAATTTATGTGTATTTTTATCCATTTTTCTCTATTTTGATACTAAGAATTTGATTTTGAAGTATAAAAGAGTTTTTTACATTTATCCATATCTCTGTGTCAACAAAAATAATTATCTTTTTTACAATTTATTATGTAATTACTCATTTTGAATGAATGTATTAGATAACAATATAAAACGTTTTATGATGTATAATTATATAATACTAGTATTTTTATGTATATATGGTTAAAAAATTATTACATATTTTATAAATTAAAATTAATTATTTTAAAATTTAAAAAAATTAAAAATAAATCTTATACAATTTATTAGATTAAAAAGGTGGCGTTAAAGGTATCTTAACAAACCCCAAAATGAAAATAACTTTATTGAAAAAAAAAACTTGAATAAAACTTGACCAGAAAAGGTTTTCTTCTTTTCTTTCAAGAGGAATTTGGGAACTGGAATCAAAATTTGAGATGAACATTCTATAAACCAATTTCAAGTTAATTTTAGTTTTAAAAAATACAAGTTAATTATTCAAATATCTATTTTATTGTATCTGAATATTTAAATATAGATAGGTTTCATGTTTCATAAATTTCAGCTAGGAATGGTAAACGGGTCGAAATCTGCCGGGTCGATCCACGTAATCCGCTAAAAAAAGTAGTTTGGATTGAAAATTTGAGACTGTCAAACTTAAAAAATCCGCTTAACCTACACTGTCTAATTCGTGGGCTTTGGAGGGACGGACTTTCCCATCGGGTCAGGCATTTTTTTGTCAAGACATTTTTTTACAAATTTTTATGATGTTATTGATCTACAAGAGGATGAAGATGATAATTGAAGATGTTATAAGTTATATTTTGGATTATGTTTTATGTTTGATTGATTATAAACTTGAAGATGTTTAATTATATATTTTGGATAATGTTTGTTTTGTTTTGGACAATGTTGATTTTATTATTTTGTTTCAAAAAATTTAGTTTATAATTATGTTTATTATATATTTATGATTATAAAAACTTTAATGTTTGTGAATTTAAAAATTATAAATTTATTAAAATGGTTGTGAAATTATATATATTATTTAATATTTAATAGTTTATAAAAAGAAAAAGATTTGGCGGACTTGGGTCGCCAACCTACTAACCCGCTGATAGGCGGGGTGGGAGAAAAATTCAAAACTGCTTCATTAGATAAGACAAGACGAGTCAGCTAGTCGAATGGCAGACTTTTGGTAGGATGAGGCGGGATGAAACGGAATGAGCTTTTTCATTTGTCACTCCTAATTTCAGCCAACTATAAAGAGACTAAGAGAAGTATAAAATGATAAAGCAATATTTTCAGCTAGTAAAAATTCTATAAATGGAACTTAAGGGGTTGTTAAAACAAAATATTTTTGAAATTGATTTAATTTAATTTGAAATAAATTAAATTGAAAATAAATTATTATATTTAAAATTAATTATGTAAAGCAAATAACTAATTTGATCTAAAAAATTATATAATTATTTGATTTTATATTTTCATCTTTTATTTATCATACAATTTTTTATTATCATCAATATATAACTGTAGTTAGTTGGCAGTCATTTAACAGAGATCGGTCGATAGTCATTCAGTGCAGGTAATAACTAGATATTAGTTAACAATCGATAAGCCATCGGCATGATTGGCCAGGGGTTGGCCAAGGCGATGGACTAGGGTTAATAGGTATAATTGGATTTGTACCATTTTTTCTTACTTCAAAGCCTTCTCTTTTATACTTGATGTAGCGATTTTTAAGCTAAACATTAATTTGCTGTAGGCATCCACGATTTACATTGAAAAGTGAGCCGGACAGAAATGAATAGAAAGTATAGCAGTTTTTGAAAAATGACACTATATAAATTGCTGTTAGTTATAGCGGTTTATGAAAAATATTGCATAGTTCAATCCATGGTACACTATAGCAGTTTATATACAGGTGAATTCTCTATCTATACATATATCAACATTTTTTAACAAGATTAAAGATATTTATAATATAATTAATTATATTATAATATAATTATTTATCAAATAAGAGAAAAATATCATTAAACTAAGAATCGAAGGTGGTGTTGCGTAATAGCAACAATAAGTTTAATTTTACATATTTTTTAATAAATAAAAATTTAAGATTTTTACTATCATTCAATTAAATTTATCCATTTTTTTACACAACTATGTACGATTAATTATAGTTGCAATTTTTTTTTTATATTCACAGAACATAAAAGTTAAATTCTTTCCTTAAACATTCTCAAAAGGTAATGAAAATAATTTTTAATATTTTTAAAAAATAATTTTAAATATATTTTTTATACATATTTATTGTTGCTTCTAGAATAAAAATAAAATTTTTAAATTTTATCACAATAATTTTTTATAAGTAAATTATTTGGATAAATTAAATGTTAAAATAACATATTTTTAAAAACAATTTTTAAAAATGAATTAAATTTTTTTAAAACAAACAGTTGAATATTATATTCTTATTATTGTCTAGAATAAAATAGTACTGTACTCTCTATTTTTTAAGTAAATAAAAGTGGTTATTATTGACCTATTGTGCTTAAAAACTTGTATCTAATTTGCTAAAAAATTTAAAAATTAATATTTAGTTTAAAAAATATAAAAGTAAATAAACTTTTAAAATTTAAAATTTGCTATAAAAAATAAGTTAAACAAAAATTAGACACCAATTCATAAGCACCATATAATTAGCCATAAATAAAAAATCAAAAGAAAGTAAAATATGTATAGAAAATCTATATCCTCTAATAGTTTTTGTCCAGTTTATTTTTCCATGTAAATCGCATATGCCTATAATAAATTACGTTTAGCTTGAAAACTGCTACACTCAATTTATATAGATAAAGAAAAATTGCAAATAAGAATACAATTTTAAAAAAATTATAATATGATAAATTTAATTTCTAATCATTTTATTTAATAATTTGTCCATACTAAAAATATAAAAACGACTTTATATTTTTAACAAGCCAACTCATTACAATTCCAGCAAAGTCCTACAAAAAGAAATGAAGTGATTTGAGTTTAGTTATAATGTCAATTCATGGTATTTTTAAATTCAATGGAATTTTTATTTTATCTATTCCAAACAAAGAATTTGATTTTGAAGTAAATCAATTCCAATTCAATTGCGTTTCAAACATTTCTTAAGAAATTTTTTGACAAAAATACTCTATATACACTAAAAATTAATTATTAAATTAAATCAGTCACTATATATATATATATATATATATATATAAATTTAAAATAGATAAATAATAAAATTTATTTATAATAGTATAAGATTTTTTTTATAAAATATCAAATATATATTTTTATATATAATAGTTGATTAATGACTGAATTTTAGAGGGAGATGTATGTGATTGATATTTAATAAAGACAATATAATGATAAATATATTTCATCCCAAATTAAAAATGGCGCTTGTTAAAAGGGAAATTAAATTTTGAGAATTACACATGAGAAAATTTGTGTACAAAATGTCAAAATCACTAGCACAAAAGGATTCCATTTTCATGTAATATATGCATATGTAGATGCATAATGCATTCAACTATCAACTAACCATAACAGAAAATTGACATTCTAACTAACTAACTAACAAACTTCGGTGGTTAAACTAAACCCTAACTAACCATTTTGGTTAGAGTAAGTCATGACAACTCTTCAAAAAATGGCTGATATTCACGTGACAGTATCACTATCATGTAGTAATAATACGATTAAACAGATTTATATGCGTAACATTAATTATCATTCATTTCTTTCTTCTTTCACCGTCCCATGTGATATATAATAATATAAAACAAGCATGTTATGTAATTATGTTACAGCTAGAGGCTTTTGTGTGAGAAACTGAGAATTAAGTTTTGCTTAGTCACCGATAAAGTAATGCATAAGTAAAGATTAATACGAAAGGAAAAAGTTTATAAAATATAAATATTGGCAGATTATTAATTGAAAAATTAATCTTTAATTTTTTTTAATAACGAATAACTGTTTATATAGAAATATGTATTAGAATAAGAAATGATCTCCTATTTACATTTATAATAAAATTTATAATTAAAATATGAATAAAAAGAGGATATAAAATATATTGATAATTAATTTAAATATTTGGAAAACATTTTATTATGTAGTTGTAAAAAATTTTAATTATTCAATTTACTATAAAAAAAATTAGTTGTTTTAGTGTTAATAGTTTTGTTAAAAGTTTGTAAAAATAATATATATAAAAATAAGTTATGAATAATTCAGCATTTAATTTCTAATACTCATAGAACACTTGAATTTATTATTAACAAAATTGAATAAAATAAGATGTAAATACCACAACATTAAATAATACAAATAAAAAAATTAATTTTATTTAACTTTGGTATTCACCTTTTTTTTGTTCTGCTATCCGATGATAATTTTTTTTGTATTTTCTTAAAAAAATATATTTGTTCTTCTTATATATTTTGAATTTAATTAATTTATGTTTTAAGGATATATTTTAAAAATATAATAATAAAATTTTTTAATATTTTTATATATTCAATGCATCAAAAATATAAAAAAAATAATTTTTATAATAATTTTTATAAAATATTTTTTATGACATATTTAATCAATATTCTTAAAAATTAGGACACAAATTTGTAAAATTTATATATTTTAGAGCTACTAATAATAATAATAATAATAATAATAATAATAATAATAATAATAATAATAAATAAATAAATAAATAAATAAATAAATAAATAAATGAGAGGGAGGAATGGGACAAAGAGCCGAAGAACGTGGCTAGAAACGAGGGTGAGTAATGGACCGACCATACTGATAAAATCTGAAAGAATGGATAAGTAGGAGTGGAGGACCCATTAAATATTCTTTGTAGAAAGTCCAAAATATTAAAAATCTCTTAGTAGGGCCCTCTTTTTAGCCTTCTTCATGAAGTTCTTTGTTCAATGCTGCTTTCGATTTTCCTTTTCTGATTCCTTGACACGTGGTTGGATATAAGCTTGCCGACACTGTACTGGGCAACCACTCCTCTATCATAAAGTTGAAAACACCATTCAATTCGTCGACAACTGGAAAGAAAATACAATAATAATAAGTTAATAACCCTCTCTTACATCGACATTAACTTTTGACATCAAAGAATTGATACCGCATTAGATTTTTTAAAGTTAAAGAATGCATCTCTTTTATTTTGCTGTGAGGAAGGCATAACTTGATGTAAATGCAAGATTATCAAGGTCATCTAGAAAATGGATCTTTTTGTGAAAAAAAAAATTTGAAAAACTAAAATGTAATCTTTTATCTTTAATTTTTTAAGTGGAATTAAAATTAAATAAAAAAATAATAATAAAAAGTTAGATTTTACGCTTAACAGCATCCATTTTTTTTTTCATTGAAAATGATTCACTCCCAGATCATCTACCCTCGCTGGATGCAGATTTTATGAAACGAAAGAATTAATAAAGTAATAAAGAGAAGAACTAATTATTTTTAAATTAAAATAATAAATTTTACCTATGAAGAGAGTTATTAATTTTTTATTTTATCGTTTTCCCAATCTATTTACCTTAAAATATTTAAATTAAGCTTAGCTAACTTATTAAAGGATCGACAAGTAAAACTTTAAAGGGAAATTAATGTGCAAGTCTTTCAAAAGGGAAAAAAAAAGAGAATAAAAAATTTATTAATATTCTCTATTAGAATCGTTATTTTTATTATGATCATTGAAAATTTCAGGTCACTGATAAACAGGAACGGATGTAAAAATATTAAATATTATTATAGAAAGGATAATAATATATAATATTAAAATAAAACTTTTACAAATAAATTATTTAATATAAAATATATTATAAATATATACTAATAAAGATTTTGAAGTATAAAAAATGTGTATATTTTTTATTAATAAAATGATACATATCGATTATTTGTATCAAAATTTATCAATAATAGAATTTATGTTAAATCTTTTAATAATTTTTTTTCAATGTAAATCAAAAGATACTTAGCAAGAAATTTATCTTTTATTTTATTTTTGAATTTATTTTTTATAATATTCATAGCTGAAAATACTCAGCAGTAGTTAAAACAGAAAGAGTTAATACCAAACGAAACAAATAATCAATCAAATGATACATTAAAGATTTTTCTGTCTTCGTTAGCTTTTGGCATAACTCAAAAATTGTGCACAAATTACTTAATTCAACATAATTAAAAAATCAAATTTATAATATTAAGTTTGCATTCTAACATAAAATTTCTCTTAATCACTAATTTATTTGGATAAAACTATTTTACTATTTTATTTGTTTTTTAAATATTAAAAATTATTAATATTTAGACTGAATGTTAATTTATACTAGACTAAATATTAAGTATTTTTTAAATAAAAAATATAATTGTATAATATATAATAATTTTATATATAAGGGGCTTGCTCCTTAGGTCCACCCGCTAATAAAGAATTTGAATTTGATTGGCACAAATATTTTGACTCAAAGTGAAAGTAAGAATTGAAGAATATTATTAATAAAATTAAAAAGTATTAATAAAAACGAATAAAAATGAAGTCTTGAAAACGAAAATGGACAATTTTTCTAACAAGAGTTAGAAAATGAAGCATTATGACTCCCCGTTCAAGTCAAATGGAGTTTTTTTGGAAAAAAAAAAATATGTCTCGACTTGGGACGATAAATATAAATGAAAAGAAAAAAGTGGAGAAATGTGAAAATAGCACCATTGAAAAAAAGGAAGTAAAATGGAAATATTTAGTCAAATTTCACAAGGATGCATAATCTAATCAACAAAAATTATGAGTTAAGTCTTAAAATGGTCCCTGAAGTTATACTCAAATTTTAAAGTAGTCCCTGAATTTAATAGTTATCCAATTTCATCCCTGAAGTTGTACGCCAGGACCCACAATCGTCCTTGTAGCAATTTTCGTCCATCTGGCTCTACTGAAAAGCTGATCTGAATTCCTCTGTAACACGCTGGCAAAGAGTTAACGACTTAGTATTTGCTGTAGATCGTAAATGACGTAAAACGACGTCGTTTCACTCTCAAAACTTCACTCCCTCAATGTTAAACTAACGTATTGTCTCCCCCTCTCAAAACACAACACAAACAAAGGTCTTTTTTTTTCCTTACACTCATCAATGGCGTTTGTGCGATTGCTATAACTGCAACGATTTTCTTCGAAAACTACGGCTGTGGAGGATCGGTTTCATCATCTTCATCAGACATGCTCTAGAGGATCAATTTCATCATCTTCATCAGACAAAGAGTACTGAAGGCTAATTTCTCTGAAACAAGTAAGCAAAAAAAAAGAAAAAAAATATGTGATAACAAGAAAACTCTATTTTTTTATATTGTTGTTAATTTAATATTTTCAATAGTTGAATAGATTTTCTTCGAGTGTAATGTGTGGCTATGCATGCTTTTGTTTTGTGCTATTTGCTAGGGTTTGATTGGAACTAGTTTTCTTAGTGGTTAGGCCAATAAAATTATAGAATAACTAATGGTTATTTGTTAAAGTGAAAATTTGTTTTTTATGTGTTAGGATTTACTGTATTTACAGTTGAGAACACGGTTTTATATTTTAGTTGTGAAGTTTTCAATTTGATAATGTGGTTGAAGATAATGAATCTGATTATTTAATTTTTTTTTTAAATTACAGATGGATGATCCTTTGATTACCATTATATTTCACCATGAAGCGTCATTTATCACAGAGTATGATAGAAGTATGTCTTGTAATGGTAGAGAAATTTCTGAGTTGTCGAGAGTTGATATAGACACACTGGATGTCTTTTTCGTCCGAGACTACTACAAGAATATTAGGTATGACAAGGTGATTCAATCTTAGTGGCGGGTACCTAATAGGCCTTTGCAAACTGGTCTAAGAGATATCACAGATAATAAAAAGCTCATGGAGATGTGTTACCTTACTCAGAAGAACAAAGGAGTTATCCATGTGTACTACGAACATGGAGTCTCTGAACCTTTGTATAATGAGGAAGCAGAACCAGTATCATCTAAAGATAAGAAGTTGATGGTGATACAAAATTTTATTCCCACCACCAATGTCACAATCAAACCAACTCCCACCACAAACACTATCAACTCCAGCTTTTGAACCAAGCCACACAACTATCCCTACCCAAAAAATAATCTCCACAACAAAGTCTACTAATAAATTGTGTCTAGGACCAAAATAAAAGATCCCACCTATTGCAATTTCTGTTAGTAAACCAAATTCATTGGCCAAATTCTTTGCAATTCTTAGTACTAAGCCTAACTCACCACAAAAAACAATGGCCCAACCCACTAGAACTAAGCCCAACTTGCCACAAAAAATAATGGCCCAATCCACTATAATTTCTAAACTATGATCCAAATTGAAAGAAACCAAGAAGTATGATGTATCAAAGAGAGGCTCTAAAAATCTAAAAAGTGGAGCACCACATGTAAGAAGGCTTTTAACAAGAGCAATTGCTATTGAAACTATTGGAAGATCATCTGCTAAGGAAAAACAATCCCAAAAGATGTTTGTGACTTTGTCTAGCTCAGATGAATCTTTAAATAGCCATGACAGTGATGATAGTATAGAGAATGAACCATATCGGCCTGGTGGTAATAAGGTGTCAAGTGAGGAAGAAGGTGTTGTAAAAAGATCATCAGAAAAGAAGACTGATGTTAAACTAAAAACTAGGACAGATAAAAAACTTACAAAACAAAAGAGAGCTGTTATAGTTGAGGATGATAGTCCTGTGTGAGCAGACTCAGGGTCTGAGGATGACAAATTATTTTTTAGACCGGTTCCCGAGTTTGGTGATATGACACCATGTTATGATGCCCAAGATGAAGCTTATCATGAATCTGATGGTAGAGACTCATAGCATTCAGAAGAAATGAAGACTCCTCCAAACTCTGAGGATGAGTTAGAAAAGGTTGATTCAGATGAGGTATTTTCTGTGTTTAGAGAAGGAGGAAGGTTTGGAGAGCTTACCTTGAGGTTGGAAAGACATTCACTACAAAGATGGAGTTTAAAGAGGCTGTGCATGAGTATTGTATTCAGGAGGGTAGGAGGATCTAATTTAAGAAAAATGATAGTATAAAGAGCTATGTGTAAGGATGAGAGCAGTAGTTGGTTTGTGTATGCTTCTTGTAACAGTGAGAGCAATTGCTGACAGATCAAGACCTTCATGGATGACCACACTTGTCCAAGAGAGACAAAAAATAGACTGACTAATAGAAAGTGGCTAGCTTGCAAATTGGTGAAGAAACTAAGAAAGTATCCTAATCTAAAACATTCTGAGGCTACATAATATTTCAAGACAAAGTGTGATTTGGATCTGAACAAGTCTTCACTGACTTGGGTTTTAGGAGATGCTAGAGCTATTGTGTATGGTGATGCTGCTGCCCAACATAAGATGAAGGATTATAGGCTGACACTGCTAAAGAGTAATTCAAGCTCTACTATGACAGTTGGTGTTATACCTCAACCCAACCCTGATGATAACCCAATCTTTGAAAAGATGTACATTTGTTTGGATGTATGTAAAAGAGGGTTTTTAACTGGTTGTAGACCTCTTATAGGCTTGGATGGTGCTTTTCTGAAGACCCAACATGGTGATCAAATTCTATCTGCTATTGGCCAAGATTCAAACAATCACATGATGTGATTGCCCATGCAATTGTTCCTGTTGAAAATAGTGACAACTGGAGGTGGTTTTGGAATTACTTCATCAAGATTTGGGAGATTACAAGTAAAATAAGTTGTGTTTTATATCAGATATGCAGAAAGTTTGTAATTAAGTTAAGTTTATTGTGTATAGCTAGTACCTGACTCATTGATTTTTTTATTAATTATTATATAATTAGTGTGTAATTAGTTTATTGCGGAAAAGTTGGGAGAAAGTAGCAACTGACTTGAAACATTTTTGCTGTATAATTTTGAGTTATTTTGTACTATCAAAATATTTGTATAAGCTATAAGTTAGAATTGCATTATATATGGTTCATTTTTAGCAAACATTTGAGTGAAATCACATGAACTCATGGAGTGGATTTAAATTGAATTTATGAAAGATCAAATATAAATAATTAAATTTTTAGCTGTTGTTATTTGACTGTTATTTGGTTATTGATAAGTGTTAACTATTCATTTTCATAGTTCTTGAACTGCTGTTTAGTTATTGAACTGCTGTTTATACATGTTGAACAAAAGGACCCATTAAATGTCACTTATAAAAATTTAGGGACCAATTAGATATCACGTATGCAACTTTAGGAACTATTTTGATACTCGATAACAAGTCTTATAACTATTGTTTTATTAAATCAGGACCTCATCCATGCAGTTAAGAAAGTATTTTCAAATGTCCATCACAAATTCTGTGTTTGGCATTTATGGAGGAACTTCGATAAGCAATGAAAGAAACTATATGAAATTGTGCAAGGTGTACTAGCCAGGATGGATTCCTTGAAATTATCAAAAAGATTGAGAGGGTTAATAAGGATGCTTGAGATTATTTGAACAAGTGGCCTAGAGACTTTTGGAGCCAAAATTTCTTCAGTAATGCACCTAAAATAGAAAATATCTGTAATAATACTTGTGAAGTCTTCAACTCTAGGATCAAAGAAGCTAGAGCCAAGCCTATTATCACACTCTTAGAAGAAGTCAGGATGTCTGCTATGAGGTCTATAGCTAATTAGCTATTAACAAAGTCAAGCTTAATTCGAACATTAGAATTCTACCTCCAATACAGCGCAACAGATTAGAAAAGATAAGGAAGGAATAAAAAAACTAGGTCCCTATGTGATCTAGTGACACAAACTACAAAAAATTCGAAGTTCATGGCTAGCTAACCAACATGGTTGTGGACTTGAGAAAGAGGCTCTGCACATGTAATTTCTGACAATTGAGTGATAATATTTTTTTTACATATTTATTGTTATCTTGTTATTGTTATCCATGAGTGGCAATTGAGTTTATAGTTGGCTTATTATTGTTATCTTTGTTGTTATGTTAATTCTATTTAGTGATGTCATGTGTGCATGCTTGTGCTGTATTGGTAAGGACTAGTAAAAGACCGGATGAATTTTGTTACAAGTGGTTGACTATGGAAGCATATAATAACACATATGTCTTCCATATCAATTCAATTCTAGGTCAAGCATTATATAAAAATTCACCATATAACAGACCACAAGTAACAAAATTTAGAAAGAAGCCAGGACCAATTAAAAAAAGAATAAAAAAGGATGCAGATGAGGAATCAAGTAGGAGTAAAAAGCAGAGGACCAAACTAAAAAGAATTTTTTAAAAAAGTTACTGTCGTTATTGTGGTGAAGCATGACACACCAAAAGAAATTGTGCAAAAAGAGCTGCTGATGAAGAGGCTACTGCTACTACAAAGGCTACTACTGCTAATGGTGGTGAAAGTCAAGCTAACAATTCTACTACAATTTGACCGATAAATGGTGGTGAAGCCACTCCTATTCCACAACCTCAGACTAAAATCCAGCTTGAACTTAGTCAACCACCCTCGTCAGAAACTAATGACTTTCAACAGGTTCACAATATTAAATGACATTGATTTTATTAAATACATATTCTTATCAATTTTACTAATTATTTTACATATTTTCACTGATAGAGGTTTCATCCACCCTTGTTAGACCACCAAAACTCCCTCTCACAAGAAAGTTCTCCAAAACTACAAAATCAACTTCAGGAAGTAGCAATTTATCATCAAGCATCCCAGCTGTTGTCACCCCATCAGCTAGCACTCCACCAGCAAAGAATCATTCACTTAATCTTATGCAATGTGCAATACAAGGGCTATAAGGCTTGAAAACTTTTTGAAGTTTGTGTCCAACCCTGGATTCACATCACCCAGAATAAAAAAATAAAGACTTAGATTATTATGTATATAGAACAATTAGTGTTTTGGTCAATCTATTTTATTTAGATTATTTAATTTTAATTCTATATTAATTAGGATTCTATATTTTATGACTTTGTAAGGCTTTAATTATAAAAATTTTGACTTCATGAATGGACAACATTTCTTGGTGAATAATATTTTGGCTGTGTTCCATTATATTATGGACAAGAATTATAATATAGATAGATAGATTAGTATTTTATATTTTTCTCTAATTTTTAAAATATGCAAGCACATTGATGTCTTTTACTTAATTTGTATTTCTTTCAAACAAAAAGACAGGTATAAATACATGCATATAACATGTCATTTTTTTTTTCAGATACAATTGGCCAAATTACCTATCCAACTTTAAGAGAAGAACAACTACTATAATCAGCAGCATAAATACAAACACTAAAATTCAACCCATTTTTAAAATCCTAACTTTAGACTCTAACCTTCCAAGTTTTCAAGCAATCTTCATCTGTCATTCTTCATTGTCAATTGAAGGGCTTGTTCTACCATCAAATGTTATCACATCTTCTTCCAGAATTTTATCTACCCACAGAAACAACCCACACCACCTCTTACCTACGGTTTGCACCCAAGAAAGTGAATCAACCAAGTTTATATCTAGAAATACAGCAAACAACAATAACCACTTACAATGTAGTTTGGGCAACCAAAGAACAGTCTTTCTGGGTTAGAATCCGTCCCTGACCATCGTAACACTAGTCTCGACCCGCACCCACACTATTTTGGCAAATGTGAATCTCTGTTTCTAGTCATTCTCCTCATAATGCTTCCAAAAGATCATGAGTTGTTCGAGCTCCCAGCTGCATTGCTCGCGCTAGCCATAACCGTGTGGCTTTGAAGATGGAGAAGTCAAGATAAGAGAATACAAGCGAAAAGATGAGAAGAGAGTGGGCACTGCAGAGAGTGATCTTCAAATTTGGGGATTATGATTTTTAACTTCAATTTAGGGACCAAATTGAATAAAAAAAACTTTATTCATCCACGTCAGCTAGCCGTTTCTTTGCCAGCGTGTCACAGAGGAGTCCAAATCAACTCTCCAGTGGAGCCAGGTGGATGGAAATTGCTACAAGGATGATTGTCGGTCCCGGCATACAACTTTAAGGATGAAATTGGGTAACTATTAAATTCAGGGGCTACTTTAAAAGTTGAGTGTAAATTCAGGGATCACTTTGAGACTTAACTCCAGAAATGATAAATATAAGAACAATTTCAATGAGACATTTTTTGGATATTAGTTTTGATTTTTACAATAACTGAACTGATTTGAAATTGAAACTTGCATTGGAGACAATTTTTGATATGATACTGATATCAGTAAAAAGATATCGTATCATTTAAAAAAAGATTAGTAAAATACTACTATTTGTATATCTATTAAACATATTAAATGAACATTGTAACTTTCTTATGTAACGTTAAATTGAAATAAAATCAAGCATTGGAATAACGAATTTCACATTGAGTTTTAAATTAATTTTTATGATATATGATTTTACAAATATTTATGTGATATAAAGTAAGATCCAAAATGAAATGAAATGAAGTTAAATTCAAGTATTGTGAATGCTCTAAGAATCATAATTGAAACGTGTTTAATTAAAAAAAAAAAAAAAAAACCATTTCTAAGAACGTAGTGGACTTAAAAGAGTTTAATATCCAAGGAAGTAGTAATCACTTCCCAAGATAGAAAGAACTGTTTGACAAAAGAAATCCAGAATGTGGATAGTCATACTTGATCACTAAAAAAAAACTATTTTAAACTAAGAAACCCATCTATAAATAGGGGATCTGAAGGTCAAATCGGAGACTTTTATTTTACTATTCACCAAGACATTAAAACTCTCCGAAGAACTCCTATGTCACATTGAAAAATCATGAAGTGCCTATGGCTCTGAATGGTGGAAGCAATTTAATTTATCTTCGTTTTCGTTGTTCTTCATTTCATTATTGTTTTCTTTGTCAGTTTTTACTCTTCAATTCATTTATTTTCCAGCATTTCAGTTTTAAATTTCATTTCAAATCAGAACGTAATCTATTTCTCTCAAAGTTTTTGAAATATTTTTTGTTTGTAAACTTTTCCAGAGTTAATACAATTTAATTATTTTTATTTTACTGTGTCGAGCATCTATCAATAAGTCTCTCGGTCGAATTTTTTGAGAAGACATATGTATTCTCCAAATTAAAATATTGATACAAATTTAATTGACACAAAATGTTGAGGTTGAAATCAAAATTCAAGCAAAGCAGAGTTACCTTCAGAAGTTATGATATAAGTATTTTCTAGATAAATAATTAAGGGTAAAAAGGCACGAACAAATATACCTAAGAACTCTTAGATTATTAAGCTTTTATTGATTTGATATTTTAAAACAAAAAAATAAATATAATTATACTTTCTCTTAATTTTAATTATATTTTCTTATCTCTTGCCAAAATTACACTCAATTTTTTATTTCCTTCTTTAAATATATGCAAAGATATTGTTATTGTTATTGTTTAAAAAATTTGAGAATCAACAAAAATCAAAACTATGTATTTTTCTAATCATTTTTTTATCATATATATAAATAAACAATTGTTAATATTTAGTTTTCAAACACAAAAATAATAACTTCAAATTAATCATTTCAAAATTTTTTTTAGTTTGGGAGAAAGTTATAATCAAATTCTACTTACAATATTAGCGTGTGAATTTTGTTCAAGTTATTATTTTCCCGAACTTGTTTTTTTTTTTGTTAGTTTTGGTTTGTAGTAATATTATATTGTTGTTACTTTCTATAATAGCTTTTACGGGTGTTTATTTTGTGGTCGGATCTGTAAACTATTTAATTTTGCTTAAACCAAAAAAAAAAAAAAAAAAGAAACACTGAATGCATTATACAAATGACATTATGTAAAGTGATTTTATTGGGAAGAAAAAAAAAGGAAATATATAGTTTTGACTTTTGTTTGTTTTCAAATTTTTAATCATTTATTATTATTATTATTATTATTATTATTATTATTATTATTATTATTATTATTATTGTTCATACCCTGCCCAATAAATAGGGCCCAGGACCCAAGCAAAGACGCCCAACCCAAAGGGTTGAGCGTCTCCCCAGCACCAGCCTTCATCCCAGAAGTCGGTACTGAACACGACCTGTTCTTGGGAAGTCGGATACGAGGGTCAGCTGGCAGATAACACTCATTTAAATGAGTAACTGCCCCTAGAAACTCTCTAACCACTTCATAGAGCCATATCTTAACTTCCCTAAGATATGGGAACGGTTATCCACCTAAAAAGGTGGCACTACTCCAGCGGTGGTTATTGGTTCACCACTATAAATACCCTGACACCCCTCAGGTATCACTAAGTTCCAATATACATTCAAACCTGCTCCCACTCTTGCTAACTTAGGCATCGGAGTGTCTTTGCAGGTACCACCCCCCATTCTTTCTCACGCACAAGTCGGACGGAGGAACACCGAGTACCAGGTTCACTCGATAGTCACCTCCCTCACTTGTTTGGGCCAACCGACGCCATCCGGCCCATTAATCTCCGGTTACCCACCGTAACATTGGCGCCGTTGCCGGGGACCCGAGAGATCAACCAGTGATGGCGGATAGATCCCCTGAAGAGGGTCATGTGGAGACAGATTCTGAACAAGAGAATTTGAACACTGGAAACAATGAGGCAGATCAGACCCTCCACCAGGAAGCCAATGATCAACATAGGGAAGGCACCTCCGGAATAAAAAATCCGAAGGTGAACTCCTCGGAGGGGCACGAATCAGAAAAAGAAGGACCCGCCCACACTAGTGAGCTTATGGGATTAATCCATAGCCGCCTCGAGCAGCTAGAACAGGAGAGGGAACGATAAAAGGAAGCCGAAAAGAACCTAAAAGAGGAGATGGAGCGACGAAAAGAGTTAGAAAGAAAACTCTTAAAATTGGAATCCTCCCTCAAAGGTCGGAATTCCCACGGCGATAGAGAAGATTCTCCCTTAGGAGAGAAAGATCCTTTTAGCAAGGACATAATGAGGGCAAAAGTTCCAAGAAACTTTAGAAGCCCCGATATGGACCTCTACGACGGAACCACTGATCCAAAGCATCATCTGAGTAACTTTAAAAGTCGGATGTATCTGACTGACGCTTCTGACGCTACGCGATGCAAAGCTTTTCCGACAACCTTGTCAAAAGCAGCGATGAAGTGGTTCGACAGCCTCCCCCCGAGGTCAATTACCAGTTTTGAAGACCTCTCAAGAAAGTTCTTGATGAGGTTCTCCATCCAGAAGGACAAAGTAAAGCATACACCAAGTCTCCTGGGAATAAAACAGGAGGTTGGGGAGTCCTTACGGGCCTATATGGAAAGATTCAACAAAGCATGTTTGGAGATTCAAGACCTGCCCACCGAAGCAGTCATCATGGGGCTAGTCAATGGTCTTAGAGAAGGCCCCTTCTCACAGTCCATATCAAAAAGACACCCCGCCTCTTTAAATGATGTACAGGAAAGAGCTGAAAAGTACATCAATATGGAAGAAAACGCTAGGCTAAGAGACCCGAGTTTGCGACCCGGTCACCCTCCCTCAACGAAAGAAAGGGAGAGGGAAGCTAAGAAGAAGGAAGAACTCGGCCTCGATAGGCCAAGAAAATATCACTCTTATACTCCACTGAAAGTTCCTGTGGTGGATGTGTATAGAGAAATTTGCAATAGCGAAAGGTTGCCTCCTCCCAGGCCCATTAAAAATAAAAGAGGAGGGAGCCGCGGTGATTACTGTGAGTACCATAAAATATATGGGCACTCCACAAACGACTGTTACGACCTTAAAAATGTGATAGAAAAACTGGCCAGAGAAGGTCGGCTAGACAAATATCTCACAGAAAGGTCGGACAGTCATGGAAAAAGAAAGCGAGACGATATGGATAAAAGAGACCCACCACCACAAACTCCGGAAAGACATATCCATATGATCTCAGGAGGGTTTGCGGGAGGGGGCTCACAAAATCCTCTCGTAAAAGACATCTCAAGAGAATTTACCAGGTCGAAGAGGGATCCTCCGACCTCCCAACCATTTCATTCACAAAGGAAGACGGGCAAGGGATAATCCCTGGGCACGACGACCCAGTGGTAATCACCATGATCCTGGCAAATGCCCACCTACACAGAACACTAGTAGACCAAGGAAGCTCGGCGGACATCCTCTTCAAGCCCGCTTTCGACAAACTAGGATTAGATAAGAAGGAGTTAAGAGCCTACCCCGACACCTTGTACGGGTTAGGCGACACGCCAATAAAGCCACTAGGATTTTTGCCCCTCCACACCACCTTTGGAAAGGGGGAGAAGACAAAGACTCTGAGTATAGACTTTATAGTCATCGACGTGGGGTCGGCCTATAATGCTTTAATCGGCAGAGCCACCCTTAATCGACTCGGAGCGGTGGTATTGACACCCCACCTTTGCATGAAATTCCCGACCTCAGCAGGGATAGCAACGGTGAGGGGAGATCAGAAGCTAGCAAGGAAATGCTACAATGAAAGCCTAAACCTGAGAGGAAAAGGCAAAGAAGTTCACACAATAGAGCTCGGTGGAGCAAGGATTAAAGAAGAGCTGCGACCCCAGCCCGGGGGAAAAACCGAGGAGATTCAGGTCGGCGAAGAGAAAGGAAAAAACACTCACATAGGAGCCAACCTAGGGGAAACCCTAAGACAAGGGTTGACCAAGCTCCTAAGAGATAATTCCGATCTCTTCGCCTGGAAGGCCTCCGACATGCCTGGGATGGATCCCGAGCTCATGTCCCACAAGCTTTCGGTCTACTCGGGATCTCGACCGGTACAACAGCGAAGACGCAAGCTCGGCCCAGAGCGAGCTCTAATAGTAGGGGAGCAAGTACAAGCGCTCCTAGAAGCCGGTTTCATCAGAGAAGTCAAATATCCAACATGGCTAGCCAATGTAGTGCTAGTCAAAAAACAAAATGGTAAATGGAGAATGTGCGTCGACTACACCGACTTAAATAAGGCATGTCCCAAGGACCCTTATCCACTACCAAGCATTGACGCCCTAGTAGACTCTAGCTCAGGGTATCAATACCTGTCGTTCATGGACGCCTACTCAGGATATAACCAAATCCCGATGTATGAACCAGACCAGGAAAAAACATCATTCATCACGCCCAGAGCTAACTTTTGCTACGTGGTCATGCCATTTGGATTGAAAAATGCAGGGGCCACATATCAGAGGCTGATGAATAAGGTGTTTGCCCCCCACTTAGGGAGCTTAATGGAAGCATACGTCGACGATATGCTGGTAAAAACCAAGAAGGAAGTCGACCTCCTATCCGACCTTTCACAAGTCTTTGACACCATAAGGTTGCACGGGATGAGACTAAATCCTGCAAAGTGCACCTTCGCGGTGGAGGCAGGAAAATTTCTAGGATTCATGCTAACACAAAGAGGGATCGAAGCCAATCCCGACAAGTGTAGAGCTATCCTAGAGATGAAAAGCCCGACTTGTTTGAGAGAGGTCCAACAGCTGAATGGCCGACTAGCAGCTCTCTCCAGATTTTTGGCAGGATCAGCACTAAGATCCCTTCCACTGTTCTCCCTATTGAGAAAGGGGCACCAGTTTGAGTGGACTCCCGAATGCGAGGAGGCGTTCCAGGAGTTCAAAAAGTTTTTGAGCCAACCTCCTATTTTGACCCGACCTATAGCCGGAAAAGACCTCGTCCTATACCTATCCGTGGCAGACAAGGCTGTCTCAGCAGCCTTGATAAGAGAAGACGAGGTCGGTCAACACCCAATCTATTTCATCAGTAAAGTTCTACAGGGCCCTGAGCTAAGGTATCACAAATTAGAAAAGTTTGCCTACTCCTTAGTAATAGCCTCTCGAAGGCTACGGCCTTACTTCCAAGCTCACACAATAAGAGTTCGCACGAACCAACCCATGAAGCAAATCCTCCAAAAGACGGATGTTGCAGGAAGAATGGTTCAATGGGCAATAGAGCTCTCCGAGTTCGACTTGAAGTACGAAACTCGGACGGCGATTAAAGCCCAGTGCCTCGCCGACTTCATTGCAGAATATGCAGGGGATCAAGAGGATAAACCAACTACCTGGGAACTCTACGTGGATGGATCCTCCAATAAAATAGGAAGCGGCGCAGGCATAATATTGGTAGATGAAAGGGGAACCCAGATAGAGGTCTCCCTCAAGTTTGAGTTCCCAGCTTCAAATAATCAGGCAGAATATGAAGCCTTGATCGCAGGATTAAAGCTGACAGAAGAAGTCGGTGCTACCAAGGTAATGGTATACAGTGACTCTCAAGTGGTGACCTCCCAAATAAGTGGAGAATATCAGGCAAAAGACCCAAATATGAAGAAATACTTGGAAAAAACTCTGGAGCACCTCGGGCGTTTTGCAGAAACCGAGGTCACGCACATAACTCGGGACCTAAATAGCAGAGCAGACGCCCTATCCAAGTTAGCAAGTACCAAGCCAGGGGGAAATAACAGAAGCCTGATCCAAGAAACTCTCCAGGAACCTTCAGTGGTAAAAATGGAAGACAAACAAGAAGTCTTTGAAGTGGTCGGATTAAACCTCGGATGGATGAACCCCTTGGTCGAATACCTGAAATTCGACATCCTCCCCAAGGAGGAAAAGGAGGCAAAGAAAATCCGAAGGGAAGCGCAACACTATACCTTGGTGAAAAATATTCTCTATAGAAGAAGGATATCGACACCATTGTTAAAGTGTGTGCCGACCTCAAGAGCCACTGAGGTATTAGAGGAGGTACACAGTGGAATCTGCGGGAACCATCTCGGAGCAAGGTCGTTAGCCAGAAAGGTGATCCGAGCTGGATTCTACTGGCCAACCTTGCAGAAAGATGCCACAGACTTTGTGAAAAAATGCCAACCATGTCAAATGCATGCAAATTTCCACGTGGCCCCCCCAGAGGAGCTCATCAGTGTCACCTCCCCATGGCCCTTTGCAAAATGGGGAATGGATTTGTTAGGTCCTTTTCCCCAGGCGCCAGGACAAGTTAAATACCTAATAGTGGGAATAGATTATTTCACAAAGTGGATAGAAGCAGAACCACTGGCCACCATCACTGCACAAAGAAGTCGGAGGTTCCTCTACAAAAATATAATCACAAGGTATGGGATACCTTATTCCATTACCACAGATAACGGAACCCAGTTCACCGACTCCACCTTTAGAAGCCTAGTAGCCAGTATGAACATCAAACACCAGTTCACCTTAGTGGAACACCCACAAGCCAATGGGCAAGCCGAAGCAGCCAACAAAGTCATACTGGCAGGGCTGAAGAAAAGATTACAAGATGCGAAAGGAGCTTGGGCTGAAGAGCTCCAACAAGTACTATGGGCTTACAGAACAACCCCCCAATCCGCCACTGGAGAAACACCCTTCCGACTAGTTTATGGCGTAGAAGCCATGATCCCAATAGAGGTCAATGAGCAAAGCCCAAGAGTGATTTTCCACGACGAGATCAGGAATATACAGGGGCATAAAGAGGAGCTCGACTTGCTCCCCGAAATCCGAGAAGAAGCCCAGATAAGAGAAGCAGCATTGAAGCAAAGGATGACCGCGAGATACAACAAAAAAGTCATTCGAAGGAGTTTCACCCCAGATGACTTGGTCCTAATCAGAAACGATATTGGAGTCAACAAATCAGGAGAAGGAAAGCTCGCTGCTAATTGGAAAGGACCATACAAGATCAACGAGGTCTTAGGAAAGGGCTATTATAGGGTAACCGACTTCGACGGCAACGAGTTACCCAGGTCATGGCATGCTTATAATATGAAAAGGTACTACAGCTAAAAGCGAACCCTACTCCCTGATGTACTCTTTTCCCGATTTCATGATTTTTTCCCAAAATCAAAGGGTTTTTTCTGAAAAGGGTTTTTAACGAGGCATCATAGTAGGGGCTAAGGGAAAACAAATAATCAAAAGCCCTTAGTAGCAATAAGGTACCTCCTCAATTAATAAAGATCTCTTTCATTTTAAATATCTCTTTTAAATTCCCTTTTTATTCCCTTTCTACGAAACGCGCCGATTTAAGCTCGACAAAGCGTGAAAATCCCATGAATCGATCTAGATGGTCGTCAGGATAAAACGACGAGGTACAAGTCGGCGTAAAGAGCCTATAGAAGTCGATCATGATAAACTCGGGAGCAGTCCGACTCACAAGACGGAATGCAAAACCGAGTAAAATTAAAATGAATCGCAAAAGTAGCCTAAGTCACAAAAAACTCAATGAAACAAAATTGAGTACTAGGAATAACAAAAAGAGATAGGAAAAAACTAAGGAAAAATAGTAAGGCTGCCTCGAGGATCAAGGAAATTCAGAAAAGCAGGCAAGCCCCAAAGAAAAGGTTTTTTCCAGAAAAGATCAAAGAGTCAAAAGAACCACGAACAGAAAAGCATGCGCGCATAAGGTAACTCAAAACCCTTATCCAAAAAGGGCATTTATTTAAAACGCTAAATTAAACCCTTATTAAAAAAGGGCATCATAAATTGTTTTGTTTACGGCCTTAAAAGGCCAAAAATTGTTCAAACACGAACAAATAAATATAAAGAGTTTAAAAAAGGGGGGGTCCACAGGCCGGACCCCCAATAGCCAAATCACTTCTTTGCAAGAGGAGTAGGAGGATCACCACCACCAGGACTAGGGGTTGGAGAGAAAGTCGGAGGAGCAGCAGAAGAACTCGGAGCGTCCTTAGAGCGAGGAGGGGACTCTATGATCCTCTGCCCCCGAGTCTTCAAATCAGACTCAGACTCCACCACGGGGACAGGAGGATCCACGATGGCACCATCAATGACAACCTTATCAGGGTCCAAAGGAGAAAGGTCCAAGTCAGGAGCAATAACTCCGACCTGCTCCTTGAAAACCCTCCAGGCCTCATCAGCACCATCCGCAATAGAGTCCTCCAACTCGGTATAGGCCTTCCGAGCATTCAGCAAGTCATTCTTTACAGACACAAGATCAGCAAATAAACTGTTGTAGCTGGCTTGCGCTGCTTTCCTCAAATCCACCTCCATGTTGCATTGGGCTTGCAACTTCTGCTCCTTCTCCCGGAGGCTGTCCCTCTCCTCCTTCAGCTTGGCGACTTTCCCCTCCAACTCCCTCTCATGCTCCTGATATATGCGAAGCCTACCCTCCAGCTCCTCGACCCTCGAGGTCGCCCCTAAAGAGCTGATAGGAGTCTTCTCAAATATATCCAAGAGTTTGCCACAAACCCCCGCCGTCTTGAGACTCTCCTCAACCACAGTGGTGAGGTAGTGCCGAACAGAAACATCATCCATACTCATACGAGCATGAGGATAGATGTTCTTTCGGACGAACGCAAGAGCATCCGCCTCACCAGAAGCGCCAGACTCTAAGGTCTTGCGCTTCTTCGGCTCTGGTTCGGGAGTAGGTCGGACGGAAGGGGGTGGCAGAGAGGAAGCAGAGGAAGAAATCACAATAGGTTGGGAGGGAGTCCCAACATTCCGAGGAGGAGGAGAAGGAGAGACAACCACCCTAGCACCACCAGATCTGGCACGAGACTTCGCCTTGGCTTCCTGAACCCTTTGGAAAGACTCTTGAGCATTTCTCTTTGCCATCTCTGCAAAAACAAATTGGTAGCTAAAAGTCAGACAAGTCGGTAAAAGAAATTGCAAGTCGGAAATAAGTGAGAAAACGCAAAAAGCTACCTAGTTGCGACTGGACAAAGGCCGGTGACCCCTGGAGAAATTTTTTAGTATCCAAGTATGGGGCCCTCCCCCACACTTCTCGGAGGAACCCCACAATGGCCGCCTCCACCTCATCCAGGTCGTCCAGACCATATTTCTCGCAGGGGGAGGCCTCCAGCCAATATAAAGGAAATCGGGGAGAAGAATCATCATCCAGGAAAAAGGGGTGGTGACCCTCTACTGCTTGAACTTTGAAAAAATAGTTTTTGAAATCGTGAAAGGATTCGTCAAAAAGGGTAAAAAGCCTCCGACCTTGAATGGCCCGGAAGGACACCCACTGTTGCTTATTATTTAACCCACTGAAGGGCTTGGTCATATGGAAGAGATAGAAGAAAATCCTCAGAGAAGTCGGGAACTCTAAGGCCTGGCTGATAAATTGGTAAATTTTCAAAAAACCCCAAGAGTTGGGGTGAAGCTGGGTGGGAGCAACCCGGCAATGACGCAACACAGACATTTGAAACTCTGAAAAGGGGAGAAAAACGCCCAAACGAGTGACCATACTCTCATACATAAAAAAGAAATGAGGGGCCGTCTCGTCGGCCCTCCCGAAGCAAACCCGGTCTTCTGGACCCGGGACTACCAACTCGTACTTCGGCTCATCTTCTTCAGAAGTACAAATTCTATAGTGAGTACGAAGGTGGGTGATAAATTCAGTATCAACTGAGGGCTCCTCCCCTAGGACCGTAACATCAACCCACTGGGAGAGAGCATCTACGGAAGCCATTTTCTTTTCTTAAAAAGGGTGACAAGAAACCTACAAAAGAAAAGGAAAATCAACACACGGTCTCTAAGGGAAGGGGTACGGAACTAAAGCCTACAAACCAATCTACCTACAAGATAAAGGCATGCAGATAGAAAGCATGTTACAGAAGGGGAAAAAGCTAACCTTTAAGTCTGAAATCAAACTGGAGGAAGTAAAAACCTTCGAAACGCAAGAAATGCAACACGAACGAATGCAGGGAAAATTTGAAAGATCGCAGAAACGAAACAACGAAAGAGAGGGAAAAGTATTTATAAGAACGTTAGGGGCATAATGGTAAAATGGGGGCAATCCTTAATAAAGGTGCACCGTTACCAAGGCCATTAAATCCCTACGCACACCCAACGGACACGACGCTTGATTAGACGTAACCGTCAGAACCGAAAGGTAAAAAAAAAATCACGTCGGTTCTTAAACCATCACGTCGGTCCTCTCGCAAATCGGTCAAGACCCCGAGTTGAATACTCGAACCCAACTCTTAAAAAAAAAAAGAAATTGGGCTCGAGTAGGGGCACTGTTCATACCCTGGCCCAATAAATAGGGCCCAGGACCCAAGCAAAGACGCCCAACCCAAAGGGTTGAGCGTCTCCCCAGCACCAGCCTTTATCCCAGAAGTCGGTACTGAACACGACCTGTTCTTGGGAAGTCGGATACGAGGGTCAGCTGGCAGATAACACTCATTTAAATGAGTAACTGCCCCTAGAAACTCTCTAACCACTTCATAGAGCCATATCTTAACTTCCCTAAGATATGGGAACGGTTATCCACCTAAAAAGGTGGCACTACTCCAGCGGTGGTTATTGGTTCACCACTATAAATACCCTGACACCCCTCAGGTATCACTAAGTTCCAATATACATTCAAACCTGCTCCCACTCTTGCTAACTTAGGCATCGGAGTGTCTTTGCAGGTACCACCCCCCATTCTTTCTCACGCACAAGTCGGACGGAGGAACACCGAGTACTAGGTTCACTCGATAGTCACCTCCCTCACTTGTTTGGGCCAACCGACGCCATCCGGCCCATTAATCTCCGGTTACCCACCGTAACAATTATTATTATTATTATTTAAAAAATAAGAATTGGAGATGTTTTCAAAGGAAGAGATTGTCACGAAGAGAGTAATATTATCAATATGAAACTTGCATTTTTCACACTTTTTTTATTTTTAATATTGGGAGAAGCTTGATATATAACAACCATATAAGAGTGCATCGTACTTGACCGAAATGTGACGGCTGCAATTATCAAATCGGACGGTCCATTTTTGGACCAGTAATTAAACGGTCTGATTTCAGACATGATAGGTACACAAATCGGACCGTCCGATTTGTGTACCCCATGCCACGCGTAAGCTATGCAACCACCTCATCCCCTCTTCTTGTATATGCCCGAGTACCCCCTTTCCCTTTCATCCCCTCTCACTTTGTTTCAACACTCCTCAATCCCACCATATTCAACCTCCATTGATAGTAATATTCAAGGTTTGAAAAATATAAATTTTGGATCACCAATCTTTAATAATGTCAAGAAGAAGAAGAATAAAAGATGTCAATCGTCTAGAATTTCACATTACTAATTATCTTGATCATCCTAATTATGTAAATTTTATTTTTAAATTATTTGATTTAATTATAGTAATAGTAGAAATGTTAGAAATTAATGATAATAAAATATAGTGATAATATTAGTTAGAAGTAAGTTAGCAGTGGCCAATGAGTTATAGCTCAAATGGCATAGTCTTCCCATACTCAATTAAGAGGTTACAGGTTCGAGTCTCCTATCTTTGGTAAAAAAAAAAAAAGTTAGCAGTGATAACTATTTGTGATAGTGTTAAAGATTTGCTAATATTTAAATAGTTTGATTTAATTAAGATAATAATGATAATATTAGAGATTAGTAATAATATAATAAATTATAGTGATTATCTTATGTTAGTGATTTAGTGTAATAATATTAATTTATATTATGATTCTGGATGTATTGATAATAAATTAAGGAAAAGTATAGATAGATAATGAAAATATTAAATAATGTGAACAATAGATATATTGGATGTTCATTTCACTAGGTGTATAGATAGTTATTTTAATATTAAAATTTAGATGATTAATTTGGAGGTGTAATGCATTTTTATTTGATTGGTAGTTGTTTATGTTGTTTAACATAGTCATTGTTTACCTAGCACTCCTCATAAATTAATTGATACTGTTTTGTGGGGTCATAATTTTTATTAAATTGAGTAGGTAGGAATGATAATAAAATATAACGAGTATGTATGAATTGTTATTAATTGCAGTAATTAGGAGGATTATACGTGTAATAGTAAATTAAATAATGTAAGTTGTATAGTAATAATTTTTATTAAGGTTTTGGTAATAAATAAATTGAGGAGTATTAATTGTTAGTAATAAATTAATAGTCGTAATAATTTTTACTAAGGTATGATAATAAATAATTATTATGAGTATAATATAGGAGATATATCAAAATTATTGAACTAATTATTTTTTTATGAGTGTAATATAAATATTCAATAAAAAAAATTTTCTTCCCATGCAACAAATCGCATGGTCCGACTTCTGTGACGGAACTATCCACCACACACAAATCGGACGGTCCAATTTGCGTCTCCTCCCACCTGCAAGAAATCGGACCGTCCAATTTCCCTCCGTCATCTAACCGCCGTCACACCAGTGTAAAACACCTATAAGCTCCATAAACGGGCATTACACCAAACCTTCCATTATATGTAAAAAAATTAGCCCATTTTTCACTCCCTATATTATATAGTTGAATGGTGATTTTTTTTCTTGAATTAAGAGGATATAGACTTAGAGTGCATTTCTTTTTGAGAAAGTCTATGAAACAACAATTTTTGTATTAAAATTTGGCCAACACTTAATTAGTAAAAGAAAAATAAGTAATTTTATACTATTAAATATAATCTCACACTATTAAAAATATTATTAATAGTTAATTAATGGTTACAAATTACAAAATTTACTGTCTTAACACTCTTCTTTCTTTTTATGGACTCTTGTTTAAGTGACTAATAAAATAAAACAAAATTTCTCTTGACTGAGAAAATATTTTCTTAGAAATTGAGATTTTAAACATCTCACCCCTCAGGTAAGATTTGAATTAAGATTTGAATCCATCCCTGCTCTGGGAAGAGTCTGAGATTGCTTATTATTATCTGAGTTCCATTTCCTACATTTATTAATGGCACCTGCAGCGGACTTTTCTGACAATAATTGAGGATCTTAATTTTGGGTGTTGAGGAGGTAAACAATGCAACTAGCCAACTACACACTAATACCCAAACTTTGCTAGAATGGAATCCAAACCATTACAGGGTCTAATATTTATAATTAGACAAAATACACGCAAAAAATCAATCATATACAAAAAAAAATTAATTACTAAATTAATCACTTATATAAAATAAAAAATATACACTAAAAATAAATTAAACAACAATAATATAAAATAAATTAAATGATATATATTTATAAAAAACACAATAACTAATTTAATCGTTGAGTTTTAGCATACACAAAAGTTTTGAATATTTTCAAATTATTATTGAATATCTTCTGGTAAGATTTAAGTGTCAAGTAACATAACTAGCAATAACAAAACCCTCTAAGCTCCAGTCTTCCATTATTCTCTTATATAGACTCTAGAATTTGAAACACTATAACACAAGAAATGCATATTGAACTCTGCAGTGTAATTTCCTTGATGTATATGCAAGTTCAATTCCATGCATTATATTGTCATGTTTCTGTATGCTATATTCCTTTTGTATAATACCAACGTAAATCATCTATTGTACCTTTGACCAAGTTTTTATTACATGTATTATTACAACTCATAATATATACAATCTTGTAAGCTACTAAAGCGAAAAGGACCTATTCATCAAGAGCATTGTCTACTACACGAACAGGAACAATTGGAATTGAGTCCCACCATTCCCTTAAGCGTCTGTTCCCTGTTCCAGGAGACGACGACGGTGACGGCGGAGACTTAACTCTCTTCAACGTTGTGGCAAAGGCTTGCAGAATGATTCCCATTAGGAAGTACTTAAATGGAATCACTGCCAGTAAGAATGCCAAACCACTCATTGCCACCATCACTACATTTGCATGCTGCCAATAAGAACAAAGCACTCAGTACTATTTACTAGAACCAACAAATACGCCATACACAATTTATCTATAACCAAAAAGTTTTGGTACAAATATTAAAAAGCCAAAAAATATTAAAGGAAGGAATGAAGTACCTTATCTGCCTTGTAAATAAGTATTGACCATATCTTTAGCATTGCTATATTAGCTATCTGCATGATCTCATGAACAGTATACAATCCATGCTGGGCTGAGACAATGCTCTCCACCGTGGACTGATCCGAAGCCATACTTGTTCTACTTATTACTATCTCTTTGCGCTTCTCACATATCCTGTTTTTTCTTGCCTCAAGCATCTTTACTATCACCCATATCAAGAAACATGCGATTGCCTTACCAACCCACTCCCTGCGGTCTACATCATGTTAAATCCTTTCTTGTATGCCAAAAGAAAAAGGTGGCATCTTCACGTGAAGATGATAGCTAAGATGTGGACATGTGCTATGTTAAACACTTTAGTCAAATATGTCAAACTATCAAACAATTCTCAGATATAATTTTTACATGAATTTCACATCAGTAGGCACCAAAGAAAAAATGTTATGGGTACTTATTGCGTATGAGATACCCTGCGACTCATGTCTCATCTAATGATGAATGAAGTATAAATCGACACTCTGTCCTATATAGAGTATTTACACATGGTGAACGAAAATATTTAAGTACCTAACAGTTTGAAGGGTATACAAGCAAAGATGCATAAGAGTGAAGAACAAAGGATGAGAGAACTTACATATAAGTGATTATGAGAGATAGAACAAGAACAGCAACAGTATTTATTGGCCTTTCCCAAGCGAAGATTCCTTGAACCCATGGGACTACATGTTTGAGTGGTTTTAATAGTTCCTATAAAATAAAATTAAATCAGAGTAAACAATGCTTTCAACTCCAAAACATTTATGTATAGTTGAGGATACTTACTATAAGAACCATAACGCTGTCGATGACACCATCATCCTTTAATTCTTCAGTCGTAGCTTTCGCGATGAGAACTTCCTTTTCTTCCTCCCTTGATTGTTTGATAGCTGTCTTCAAGGAAGGACTATCTTCTAAAGCACTCGAGCTACTTTCAACTTCTTGACTTGGCTTCTCTACTATTTTATCAGAAGGTATGGACCTATACATGTTCATAATTCTAAGGATTGAGCTTGCGCTACACGAGTGTCCGCTGTTGACCTTCTTGAGGCTATCCGCGAATTCTTCGAGAACATAATCTCCCTTTGGCAGCTCGTTGTATAAGGAGAATATTAGGAACTTCGTTGGGACAGGTGGTGATATTCTTAGCATTTCTCTGGCTGCATGAAGCCTTATGATTCCCAATATTGTCCTTGCATGAATCTCCCATGCTTGGATTGGACCATTGATATTGTACTTTGATAAAAACTGGTGGAGAAACATTATTTCCCTTATCAGTGCTAGCCAATGTTCGCGCCTCGTGGAACTTGTGAGTTCTGGAAACTCTAGTACAATCTCCTCTGATCTAGAAAATTCAGAAGAAATTTCTTCATGTCAATGACATAAGTAAGATTAGTAATGTGTACATATCAACTTCGACACACTATGCCGACTCGCAACCCATCCAAAGGTGGACAAGATGCCAGATGACAATGTCTCATACTTAATATGTAAGCATTTTCCTTTTCAACAAGAATATCTCCAAAGGATTATGTTGATGCACTTACGAATCAGATGATTCATAGATTATGGCCTTGTCGAAAAGTTGAGCTCCCCAAGGACCTGTGGCAGCTGGTTTTACACCCTGCTCGACATCCTTGGAGAGGTCCATTTTTATAGCATCTTCGTAATTTATTATTCCCGAGGCCTCGAAGTAAAGAGCATAGTTGGTCAGTGTAAGCCTACCTGGCAATTAAAATCAAAGCAACATGAACGAATTAATTTACTAAGATTTCCATTTTAATATTGGAAGGAATAGTCAGATAAACCAAACTGCAGACCAGGCCAACTTGTCGTCCCAATGTGGCGAACGACTCTCTGGGAGCTTGCTGTTCCTTCGACATGTAATATGTATTCGTCATCGGCCAGTTCCACACCATTTGGCTTTGTCTGATTCTGCAAATGCTGTATGCACCTGAGGAATCGGGAATCACAGACAATAAGTATGTTTTCAAAACTCCAAATATCTTTACAAATCAATAGACTACAACTATCAAATCATTTATATGTCCACTAGAAACTTCTATGCCAAATGTTCATATACTATATATACCAAGGTAGTCACCTACTTGTCCATATTTTTTAAGAATATATCGTATGCCGGATGGTGTAGTCGGAGCCCTGTTGGTGCTGTTAGAGTTTCAAAAGTAAACCTTCCATTTGCAACATCTGCTACTAATGGAAATTGTGATCCCATCCACACAAATGCATCTTCTCCGACACTGGCCTCATTAGTAACCTGGAAAAGAAAATGCATCCAGTACAATCAGAAACCTATAATCATAAATGTTCCTATGTACTAAACAAATCTGGTCCGTGTTCTAAACAGAATATTCAACTGACTATTGCAACAAGAAGACGAGCTTCTCATGGCTGGAATTCAACCTCACAATTGAAACAACAAAGAAAGGAAGTAAAAAACATCTATGTTCTGTAGTACCATGAAAAATGAGAAGGAAACACTCTTACAAGTAGAGGCATGATGTCTGAATAAAAAAGAGGGATATCTTCCTGTTCTTGAGTGGCTTTTCGAGCTATCCTTTCTTCGTGCTCCTTTGCTACAGATTCCTGAAAACCTCAAAATGCTAACATTATCCTCTAATCTGATTAAATTACAGGGGATGGCAAAAAGCAAAACTATAGTTCACATCTCATATATATAATAGGGGACAAAGCTGAAATTGAGATCAAGCCAGACCATATCTTTGTTCAGACCATTTTTTTTAATCACAAGATCATAGGCTAATGTTGCATGACATGATTTCAAACTATGCCGTTACTAAAGCAAGCTTACTTTGATTACCATACAAAATTTCATTTATCATATATTCATATTTCTCTTTATTACAAAATATTTAGGAACAAATCTAAATGCCAAAGGCTCATCAGAACTTCAATTTTAAATGTTTTAGAAAGACTCTTTGATCAATATTGAAGATGAAGCTATAACTTATCATCTCAAACCAGCTCGAATGCTTTGCAGCCATAAGTTCGAAAAGGGGAAATTTTCATTTCCCCAGTAAAGTACTTCCTTTGAGATGCGAAGTAATGGAACTAATAGAAAATAACTTATGTCTTCATGCATGTGATGAAAGAAAGATCAATGTCAAGTAAATTCCACCAACAGGCAAATTTTGTCAAGTTAGAGAAACTAAGATGCAAGCTAATCTTCAAGATATCATCACCAAATATTCAAATTGACATATTCACCAAAGTCCTGATTTGAATAAAATGCATTCATGTTTCAAAACTTAGTATAGTATAAATTAACCCCGATTCAAATAACTGTAAATTTGGAAATGTAAGAGTAAGACAATAATTTGCATGTTATACCGTGCCGTCTTCATCATAGTATCTAGGTCTCTCCCAAGCAAGCATCATATCATAGGTCAACCTGCTAAATGAGCCATCGTTGATCTTTTCCTGTATGCTATCCTGGCACATTTTTTGACATAGAGTCTTGCTACTGCAAAATTCCACTAATTTTTTGCAGTAGTCTCCCTCATCCGGGTTCCATCCTGATTCAAATTCTTCCACCAATCCCTCTACTGGAATTTCCAGTTTCCTAATTAAAAACAACAGCAGCAGTAACTAAATATTATACAATGTCATCCAATTACAAATAGTGTATTAACATTCATTAAATATAAGTAAAATCTAATTTTGATACCGTGTAAAACAGTTTTGCATTATGTTATTAACGACGAAAAACAGTTTTGCATTAAATATAAGTAAAATTTGATTTTAATATTATACATTCATTATGTTTTGATTTTAAATTAACTACGTAAATGATGATCCAAATTCATATAACTATACAATTGGATGATAGTGTTAGTGCATAACAATTAAAACTCCAATTATATTATTAAGCAAAAATTGGAATTTGGTCAAATAAACGAACATTTCAGTGATGTAATGTCACATCCATTTATCAATCTTCAATGGGCAAATATTAAATTGGATACAAATAGTATCATTTCCCCCAAGAAGACATTGATAAAAATTCATATATAGATAAAGATGACAAACAAAGTAATATTCCACATGTGTGGCCGTGTCATTTCATCAACAAATTCTTGTAAACAATTCCTCAAATGCAAGTGTATGTGTAGCATTTTTCAATGATATGATATATGAAGTTGAATTTTGATAACAAATGTATTGGTAAGGAAGAATATATTACTGTGCACATCTCTTAAGAACGTCCTCTGCAATGGAAGACAGATACTTTAGCTTTGTAGCCATAACAACCACCCTCTACGTATCTATACGACGCCGTTTCTTCTTCTTCTTCTTCTTGTTGATGCGGTTCGTTCTTTTTTCTATATAACTCTTATCAGTAGCATGTCGTATGTATGGATTATGGAAGCACCGAAATTCACAATCAAGATTGATATTGGGTTTTTTTAAAAAAAAATATATAGAAGGGTTTGACACGTGTGAGCACTATGAGACGCCACGTCATACCTCCCATGCAATGTTAAGCATCATGCTAACTCCTGAATCATGGTTTCATCCAACTCCGTCTTCTACATTTTTTGATAGTATAATAATCTAATCCATTTCTCTCTCGTGCTCAACAACTTCATTTTTTAATATTTTAATTTATTTATATAAAATAAAATAACAATATATAATAATAAAATTGTGTTATTTTCATGCCTTGAAAGAGCCGCTTTTGATAAATATAAATACGTTCATGGTTTATTGACTTTATTCACATAAATTCCTGTAGCTCTGAAGTTATAAGAGCAACTCTAATGCTAAGAAATAGAGTTCCTCTTCTGACATATGAAGATTCAATTACCATTCGAGTGAAAAGAGAAAAAGGGCTCTTCACGGGGATCAAAATTGAGAGTTTCTCTAAACAAAAACTTACAACAACCAATAAAATCATGCCATGTGGTAAGTTAATAAAAAAAATAAAAAATATATTAAATATATATATATATATATATATATATATTAAATACTTATATATCTATTTAATTAATTATTTATATTAATTATTTAATAATTAGTTATATTAAATTATAATTAATATAAATAATTATGTTAAATCAATATCAAATATTATTTATATTGTTATATTAAATTATAATTAATTAAATTTATTTTACATAAAAAATAAATTTAATTTTTATATATTATAAAATAATTTTTAGTTGGATTATTTATTTTTATTTATAAAATTTAAAATACTAATCAAATTTAAGTTATTTATTTTAATATTTTATAATATTGAATTATTTTGAATTTATAAATTTAAATAATATTATTATAAAAAAATAATAATTATATTAATTTTAATTATTTAATTAATTAATTAGGTGGGACCACAATAGGGATTAAAGTTAGTTCCTTCTAATGGAGAAGAGAGAGATTCTTTGAGTTCCTATTTATTGGTTACGACGCAAAATCTGATGTGGAGTTACTTTTTATGACAGATGGGCCATAAATAGGGACGGAAATGAGTTTCCTACTGGAGATGGTCTAAGAGCAACTCCAATGCTAAGAAATAGAGTTCCTCTTCTGACATATGGGAACTCAATTACCATTAGAGTGAAAAGGGAAGGAGGACTCTTCACGTGGATCAAGATTGAGAGTTATTCTAAACAGAGACTTGTAACAACTAATAAAATCATGCCACGTGGTAAGTTAATAAAAAAATAAAAATATATTAAATAATTAAATTATAATTAATTTATTAATAATTATAATAATTTATTATATTAAATACTTATATATCTATTTAATTAATTATTTATATTAATTATTTAATAATTAGTTATATTAACTTATAATTAATATAAATAATTATGTTAAATCAATATCAAATATTATTTATATTGTTATATTAAATCATAATTAATTAAATTTATTTTACATAAAAATAAATTTATTTTTTACATATTATAAAATAATTTTTAGTTGGATTATTTATTTTTATTTATAAAATTTAAAATACTAATCAAATTTAAGTTATTTATTTTAATATTTTATAATATTGAATTATTTTAAATTTATAAATTTAAATAATATTATTATAGAAAAATAATAATTATATTAATTTTAATTACTTTAATTAATTAATTAAGTGAGACCACAATAGGGATTAAAATTAGTTCCTTCTAATGGAGAAGAGAGAGATTATTTGAGTTCCTATTTATTATTTATGATGGAAAAGCTGATGTAGAGTTACTTTTTATGACAGGTGAGCCATAAATAGAGACTGGAATGAGTTCCCTACTGGAGATGGTCTAAGGATAACCCGAAACCGAATAATAATAAGTTATTATTTCAAAACGCTCCTTCTATTTAATTTTTCTATTTAATTTTTATACCATATATTAAAAAAAGAGAAAGTATAAGTAGACAATGAAAATACTAAACAATACGAACAATGGATATATCAAATGTTTAATTTATTAGGTGTGCAGATGGTTATCCAAATATTAAAATTTAGGTGGGTAATTTGAAGGTGTAGTATGTTTTTACTTTATTGGACCAATTTTAGAGACTATTGTTCACAAAACTATTGTCTATCTAGTAAAGTCTATTAAAAAATCATATCTGCTGCACATCAAAGTAATATTGTCATCCAAATTTAACCAAGTAGACCCAACACTAACAAAAACCACTCATTAAAAAGAGCATGATTACACGCGCACATATTATTCTTCCAACCAAGTCATTTATGTTCACGGGGCTTTACGTTATCGTCGTCATCGTCGTTTTCTTCTTCATCTTCTTCGCATTCCGCCTCCTCTTTTCCTTCTCCTTCTCCTCTTCCTCTTTCTTTTTCTTCGCGTGTTTTTTTTTCTCATCGTCATTATTTTGTTGCTGCTATTATTATTGTTATTACAGTAGAAGGTGAAGAGAAAGAGTTTTGAATTGAGCAGGACAACGAGTTCAAATGCAGCTTAATTTATTCTTAAATGAACCGAAATTATATAATAATTGCGACACAATTAACTCAAAAATGAACCAAAATTATATAATATTACAACACAATTAACTCAGAAAGAAAGAGAAGTAGAGAACAATGGTAAGGAATATGCAAAACCCAGAGTTATGTTAAATTTGAGTAAATAAAGAAGAATTTTGAAAATGAAATGAGAAGGAGAAGTTGAAGAAGAAAAAGATGAAGTAGTAGAAGATGAGGAGAAAGAGTTTTGAATTATGCAAGATAATTATGACACAATGAACTTAGAAATGAACTGAAATTACATAATGATTGCGACACAATTAACTCAGAAAGAAAGAGAAGTAGAGAACAATAGTAAAGAATTTGCAGAACTTAGAAATTGTGTTAAATTTGAGTAAATCAAGAAGATTTTGAGAAAATAAAATAAGGAGAAGATGAATAAGAGAAAAATGAAAAAGATAAGAAGTAGTAGAAGATGAAGTGGAAGAGCAAAAAGAGTATTGAATTGTGTGAGACAACGAGTCTAAATGCACCTTAATTAACTCAGAAATAAACCGAAATTACATAATGGATTGCCACACAATTAACTAAGAAATGAACCGAATTTTACCGTAATGATTACGACACATAAACTTAGTTCAAAAACAAACACAAAAACAAGACTGGATCATGAAAAAAAACACATCCAAAATTAATTTTAAATCAAACGTTATTAGTATGTTTTTTCTTCTTCTTCTGTTTTGTTTAATATTTTCTTCTCTTTTTCTTGGTTTTATTCAGAGTAAACTAAAAAGAATTTTGAGAAAATGAAATAAGATGAAGAAGAAAAAGATGAAAAAGAAGAAGCAATAAAAGATGAGGAGAAAGAGTTTTGAATTGTGCAGGACGAGTCCAAATGCACCTTAATTCACTCAGAAATGAACCGAAATTACATAATGAATTGCAATACAATTAACTCAGAAATGAAGCGAAATTATATAACAATTACAACTCAACTAACTCAATTCGAAAACAATGACACAAATAAGACTGAATTATGAATAAAAACACATTGGAAATCAATTTTGGATCAGACAACATCAACATAATAAGAATTCAACAATAACAATAATAGAAGATGAGGAGAAAGAGTTTTGAATTGTGCAGGACGAGTCCAAATGTACCTTAATTCACTCAGAAATGAACCGAAATTACATAATGGATTGCAATACAATTAACTCAGAAATGAAGCGAAATTATATAAGACTGAATTATGAATAAAAACACATTGGAAATCAATTTTGGATCAGACAACATCAACATAATAAAAATTCAACAATAACAATAATAACGACGATATGTATAAGAAGAAAATGATAACAATAACAATAATGATCATTATCATCATGATGGAGAAAAAAGAAAAAAAAAATCAAATGAGAAAAGAATGAGGATAAGATGATGGTGTTATTGGTAATGACGAAAATAAGAAGAGAAAGAAACAAAAAAAAAAAGTGCTCGACTATAAATCACTTGAATAAGGTTGGATATTAAAATTGCTTGGGAGAATGATTCTTAAACAAATTAATGTATTTAATTGGTTTTTTTTTTTTTGGTCAAGATTTAATTGGTTTTAAACTGTCACATAATATGAATGGACTTTTTTGTCTTATGTTTAACACGGGATTGGATCGTATAACAGTTACGTTTTTAGCGCATTTTTTATTTCTTTGGCTCTCTGTTTCAGGAGCATGGAACCATAGAACAATTATATGGTTGGTTCAAATTTATAAATCACTACATTACATTTCATACAAAATTTTTGCATTGAATAAGGGATTGTATACTCAACGTCAACGATGCTTCTTACCGCCACCCTTTTTCCCTTTACCTCCTCTCTTGTTCCATTTACTAGACATTCCAGTGTCATGATCTCTTGATGTTGATGGTGCTGAATTTAATAAATGCCTCACATCCAGTATGCCGTTTCTAAAATGACCTTCATTTAATCTCAAACCCCTGTCCTCGGCCTTGTGCTTACCTGCCGATTTTTTACTGCTACCACTATGCTTTCCACCAAATTGTCCAAGAATCAAACGCTGCAAAACGTGGTACAGATAAGAATAACATACTAATAGAGTCGTTACCATGCAAGTCAGGCAAAAAGAAGAAAATAAAATGACCCGGAGGGAGGAGAGGGGGGGGGGGGGGGGGGGAGAGAGTTTCAGCAATACACATCTCAGTTCATCCCATGAGAAAATAAGTATTTCAAATGTTTCTCCCTGAACCTTGAAGAATCCGTCAAAACATTTATCCTTTTCAAAAATGCTTTGCAAACGTGGTTTCTTACATTAAAGAGAATATTTGAAACTAGATAGACAATTTAAATTTTCAAATGAATGTGGGCAAATATAAATCATTTATTAAAAAAAAAAAAAAAAAAAAGGGCAACCCGGTGCACAAGCGTCCCGCATTTAACGCAGGGTCCGGGAAAGGGCCGCAACCAAGGTTGTAATGTACGCAGCCTAACCTGATAATTATATCAGTGGCTGTTTCCACGGCTTGAACCCGTGACCTTGAGGTCACGTGGAGACAACTCATCCGCTGCTCCGAGGCTCCCCTTCAAATATAAATCATTTATTACAAAAGAAAAATTTGAAAATAGAAAAGAAGTTAGGATCTTATGAGCAATGCTTTCAGCAAATATTATCATTTTTTTGCCAGCACTTAACTAGCAATAATTTGCACCCATATTTACAAGGGTTTTCCACACAAGAACATTTTATCTTTGCACCTAAATTTACCAAAGTTTGCCACATGAATCAATACAGTTTACACCCACATTTTTCCAGAATTTGCACACATGAAATAGTAAAATTTAATTGTTAAAGATAATTTAGTGTTTGTGCTGGTCAAATGATGGCCAAAAATAATAAAAATTGCTGGGCCCCAAGAGTTTCTCAGATTTATTTTTGCCTAATCAAAAAGTTTGTAAAAAGAAATTACCTCTTGAAGCATTTTCTGTTCTCTCTCCTTTTGTTTCTTCAATGTTGGACGTGCCACACTTAGAGGTAATCTCTGTTTCTTGGGGGGCTAAATAAAGGAAAACAAAAATCCATTAAAGCTTGCATCTTGATTCTTGAGCATGCTGCTGATAATACCATTTGCAATGGTACATGATGTTAAAAAATAGCATCAACAGATAGTCCTAACCTTCCCACCAAGAGAGACGACCTTTTGATTCTCAATCTTTTTACGTTCTTTCCACGTCATATGTGAGTAGCCTAATAAAAAATTGTTAATCATTAGTTATTATAACAAACAAATGCTCTACAATAATAGATAGACATGGTGAGAAGGTGAATAAACCCAGTAAAACTGATAATGATAATCGTATATAGTTTAGCTCCATATCTCCAATATATAGAAACCTTGTAAAACTCACTAAAACATGAATAAGGGCAAGAAAGGAACTTGGATAGTAACAAACTTGCCTACATCGGATCATGGTGGGAGGGTTACATAGGTTATAAGCAAGAAGGGAATAATGAAATAGACAGGCAGGAGATTGGTTAGACCTATTTTGTTTTTCTCTTCCTACAAGATGAAATTGGTTAGAATTCGGAAGAAAGTTGGCACTCCTTAACTTCTTCGACTATGTGTTTCCTTCATCTACCTATACTCTTCAAATTTTCCAGAGATTGAGATTATTAAAAAGTCTGCATTCTAAGAAGAGATAAAAGGAGGATAAGAGGCTCGTTAAAATGTTTATTCCTATACCAATGGAATGATAAGTTCTAAAGATAATCTCACCAAATCCATGAACTACCAAAGAAAGTAAAAAAGTGAATTCAGTGTTTGAAACAAAAGACTCTAAACACAACTATGGCGCACTAAGTTCCTGTAGATTATGTTATTATGCCCTATCACAACTATCTAACCAAATAAATTGGCATAATCCATAAAATTCTACTTAGAGCATTTCGTTGCCAAATGCCAAGTATGTATAGTAAGGATTAAACTGCATCAGGGGAGAGCAAAGAAATCCGACCTATTTACAAATAATAAATAGTAAAATCAGCCTGACATCGAAGTATATTATAACTGTTAGTAATATTCTTTCTCTCGTCTTAATGTTATTCTCTTTTTATCAAAAAAAAAAAAAAAAAAAAAAAACTAAGTAAAAGATCAAAACACATCAACAAGAGAAATTAGATTTACCAAAAGGTAAAGATAGGAGATAACAGCCAAGAGAAGGGAAAGCTTCAAATGAGAAAAGAATAAGGGACATACTAAAATTTTCAACTTCTTTCATAATTTTCCTTATGTCCATCTCTTGATCCTGCATATCATTATGTTCACTTGGAGGCCCATGTCTCCCCCCTACCTTCTTATTCTTGTTCATCTTTCCCATCACTGCTTGAGAAATTGAAAGACAAAAATTGATTAGAAAAGTCACAAACAATTGAAAACTTTGAAACATAAATATATTCTATATAAATCTTAAAAATTAAAAATACGACATCAACCAAAGTCTCATAATCATAGTTTTCAGAACCAAACCAGCAATTGACCCGGTCATACAACCCAATCACTGGTTCAACTCACGGGTTCAACCGGTACACTAGGTCACAAACTCACAATTAAATATAAATATGAAATTACAAAACATAAACTTAAAATTAAAAATTCAAGAGCATGTCTTTACAAACACATTAATAATAATTAAGTATCAACTCTTAGACATTGGCTAATGATGCAAACATAGATAATAAACTAGACACTAATACAAAATATTTTCTCAATTTAAATGAACAAGAGCGCAAAACATGACATAATCAGTAAATTAATGATTAATAAACTAATCAAAAACATAAATTCAACTAATTTTATAAATCAATCCATCAAATACCATTATACCAATAGTCCAATAATGCCTGTGTAACAAGAGTCTCTGTACAGAAACTATCTGTTCTTACAGCAACAAATTCTTCTCAGTGATGATTTTCAGCAACAAATTCAACTCAGATATTTTCAGCAACAAAAAAAATTAGCTCAGCAACAAATTCAACTCAACAGCAACCATAAATTTAGCTCAATGCAACAACAAATTCAACTCGATACAACAATAAATCGAACTCAATACAGCAACAAATTCACAGCAACAAAAGATGGTTCAGTCATGATTTACAGCAACAAAATTGACGGGACAAGGGAAAATTGAAAAAGAGAGAAGAGGGGAATGCAGGGACTCACCAGCCACCATGGTCGACGGCGACTTAGCCACGAAACCGGGGAGAAGGAAGTGACGGAGAAGCCTCGGAGCAAGAATACGACGAGGAGGAGGAGCCCAGGGACAAACTGTTGCTAGCGTCTGCTTTTGCCGCCGATGACAACGAGCCGAGGGAAGGCGGAAACATACAGACCACGAGGAGACGCCGGCGACTGTGAGTGAAGACGAGTAGACGACGACGACGAGACCAGGGACAAGCTGCTGGATCTGGTTTCGTCTGCTTCTGCCGCCGGCGAGAGAGTTGGACAGACTGGGAGAGATGTTGAGAGAGAGAGAGAGAGAGAGAGTGAGTGAGTGCTTGAGACCAGAGACTGTGAGACAGTGAGAGAGAGGGAGAGACTGAGAGACAGAGAGAGGCTGATCTGCGGATGAGAGAAGAGAGGGATGAGTGCGTTAGGGTTCGACCCTTGGAAACGACGTCGTTCGATTTTTTAAAAAGCATGGTCCGGTTCGGGTTTTATAAACCGACGGGTCACCAGTTTTCATCAAAACCGAGAGTCAGTCCGGGTCTGCTGTGCAGGGGCAGCCCGTTGAGTGGCTCGTCCGAAACCGACCAGGTCTGATATACAGCATAAAATCAAATACAAAATGAAATAGTAAAAAAAAAAAAATTTTGTGACTTAAAATTTTTTGAATCAGGAAGATTATTAGCAAGGTTGCAAAAACCTAACCCATTAATAAATCAATAAAATAACTGATTTAATAATTTAATCATCTAATCGAAATTCAATCAATTTAATTAAATATAAAATAAAATTATAAAAAAATTAATATATAATTTTAAATATTTAAATTTAATAATTTTAAATTAATAAAATTTAAAATTTTATAATTTTACATAATAAATTATTTATTATTAAAAATTTAGTTTATAATTATTCTATTTTTAACATTCAACCAATAACACAATTAAAAATGATTTTAGACAAATTAATTCAACAAAATACATAACAATATAATAAAAAAATATACAAAAAATTAACGCAACAGAAAAATTAACCATCAACAAAATTATTTTAAAAAATTTAACAAAATACTGTTAACACGGTTATTTAACAAACATAAACAACATCAACAAAATTATATGACATTAACTATCATAAGAGTTTATTTCAATTTTATATAAAATTAATAAAAAAAAATAACAAAATAATCAAAAACTCATAATCATAAACATTAATCGGATATTTAATAAAGGTTTAATTATTCTGTTGGTCCTATAGTTTCACGAAATTTTTAATTAGGTTCCTATACTTTTTTTTTCTTTTAATTGGTCCCTGCACTAAATTTTTTTTTCAATTAGGTCCCTCTTAACAGTAATTGGCTTAATTTTATAGGGACCAAACTAAAAAAAATTTGGTACAGAGATCCAAATAAAAGAAAAAAAAGTGTAGGGACCAATTAAAAAAAATTTTGGTGCAAGGACTCAATTAAAAGGAAAAAAAAGTACATTGACCTAATTAAAAATTTCGCAAAACTATAGGGACCAACAGAGTAATTAAACCTTTAATAAATGTAGGTATTTTTTTGTGATTGAAAAATTAAAACAACCAAGCAGAAAAGAAAAACAAAGTCCAAAGAGACTAAGAAGACGTAAGCCGATCCCTTTGAATACTCGTCTCAAACTCCTTCCAAGGCATTGGAAGTTCTACATACTGAGAATGCAATCTCAACGCCGTCTTTGCCATGATGTCCGCCACTGTGTTTGCATCTTTCAGAATCAAGCGAAAATTAACACGCCACTTCCAAGTCATGATATCTCTGACTTTAAGCACCAAAGGATCTACACACCCAACATTATTATGAGAATTGTTAACAAGAATGAAAGCCTCCAGACAATCTGTTTCGCAAATTACATCTCTTTACCCCAAGTCTCAGGCTAAAAAAAAACATCTCCAAATTAAATAGCAAACAACTCTCCTTGTAGAATATTGTAGCTCTCTATTATTCCCAAATAGTCTCGTTGCCAATTTTTGTTCCAGTCTCTGCTAACACAGGCAAAACCAATCCGATCACTAGAATTATAGTAACTAGCATCACAATTGATATTAAAAGTACCCATCGAAGGAGGAACCCTACAGCAACTAATCGTAGAAGGAATAGAAACTCGTTGCAAGTCAAAGACATTCTAAAACTCCTTCTCGAAGGCTAAAGCCATACGAGCCATTTTAGATGGAGGTCAAGGCTCATGCTAGTTAAAAATCTCATTGTTCCTAGCTCTCTAAATCCACCACAGACTAGAAAAGAATTTAAAAGGATGCTCTTTGCTATGGGACAAGCACTAGTTCTTCAAATCCAGAGGATGACTGAAAATCTCCAGAGTCTGCCAAACAAGCTGAGCTTTTGGGCAATTCTGAATACAATGAAAAACTGTTTCCTGGCAAGTCAAGCAACTGGGGCAACTATTTTTAGGTGACAAGCTTCTCCTAGGACAAAAAACAGCAGTGGGTAATGCCTCTTGCAGACAAAGTCAAGCCAAGAATTTGATCTTTTTTTGGAACAAACGGGCGCCAAAGCCAAAGCCAATTTCCTCTCTCTCCCATCTAGACATCTTCTTGCAGAGACATAAGTAGTCATTCCGAGCATCATAAACCTTAGCCGGCTCACCGAACCAAGTTTAGCCTACCACTGAACCTGCTTGCACATCCGGGTTGTAGGAGAGAATGCTTTCATACAAAATATGCTGAAAAGGAGAATAAACATTCTCAAGATGCCACTCTCCAACCGACCATAGATCTAAAATATGGATATCTGAGTCAAAAATGTGAACATAATCCATCTCATTACAAAGCTGCCCCCTCGTTCCTCCATTTAGAGAACCAAAAATTGTGATCCAAATCTCCAATGCACCAATCAAAACCATCCTTCAAAATATCCCAAATTTTACACAGACTTCTCCAAACATGAGATCCGTTATCCATAGAACGGCTGAAAGCGTCATCCAAAGAAAAATAGTATTTAGCTGCCAACAGTTGAACCCAAAGCTTGTGGGGATGATGAAAGAGTTGCCAAACTAGCTTCCCAAGAAGAACAACATTAGCACAAAATGAATCTCAAATTTTCAAACCACCAAACTTCTTAGAAGTGACCAACACCTTCCAGCTAATAAGATTCAGCCCCCGACCATTGGCTTGACCTTTCCATAGAAAATTCCTCATCATAGATGCTATAAAATATGTTATACCTTTGGGAAAGAGAGAGACTTGCATAGGGTAAGTCAGAATAGCCACTACAAACCAAATTAATCAAGCAGCGCCTTCCTGCCCTGTTGAGTAAACGCCATTTCCAACTGGTTAGCCGTCTTTGGATCTTATCTAGAACCTCATTAAAAGAAGCCCGGGTCACCCTAGAATGACTAAGAGTAACCCCGAGGTATTTGTCCAAATTCTAGACAAAATGAATGGAGGACACCCCAGTAAAGATTTCTTTTCTAGTCGCTGAAACATTACGAGAACACAACGCTTTTGACTTCTCTACATTAATCTTCATCCCAGAGGCTTTACAGAAACTCTCCAATGCTGCCATCATATTTTGAACTTTTCTTTTCTCCACTTTACAGAAGAGAAGCAAATCATCAGCGAATATTAAATGGAAAATTCTCGGACCCCTTCTAGAAATAGCAACCGGCTTCTACCTCCCCACAACAACTTGATGGTTAATAAATTAGGACAGTCTCTCTATACACAACATGAAAAGCTATGGTGACATAGAATTTCCTTGTCGAAGACCCCGACTAGGAGTAAAACTATCCAATATATCACAATTCTAGAGAATAGACAAAGAAGATGAAGTGACACTGCTCTTAATCAGGTTGATTGTAGAAATAGAAAAACCGAATTTCATGAGGGTCTACTTTAGAAACCTCCAATCAACTCTATTATATGCTTTCTCTAAATCAATCTTAAATGCCAGAGTTCCTTTCCTCGACTTAGTCTTTTTCATAAAATGGAGTACTCTTACGCTATAATAATGTTGTCTGGTACTCCCCTTCCAAGAATAAACCCCCTTGGAGAGGCTCAGCAATATCTGTAAGATGAGGGTGGAGTCTGTTGACCAAAACTTCAGTGATGACCTTGTCGACCACATTACAAAGGCTGATAGGTATCAATTCCTTCATTAGTACTGGTGAATCCATTTTGGGAATTAGAACAAGAGGAGTCTCCATCCTCCTTGAATAAATAGAACTAATGAATAATTAGTCAATAAATTAATTATTAATCAAAAAAATAGAAAACTAAATTTTATTAATCTAAAGAGGTGAAAATATTAAAAATACAAATTTCGACACTAATTTTAAAGATTTTGGCCCAAAACCAGGCCAACAGGCCAAACTGGTTGGATCAAACCCAAATCAGGCCCATGGCCTAACATATAAAACACCAAATTTAGCCATCTTCCTTTCTCATTTCCATGGAAGCACGCTGAAAGGGAAGAGAAGAAATCTCAAACCCTAGTTCCAAATTCAAATCCACTTATCTTTCAAATCCGAGATCTGATCGCCACACCGTTTACGGCCATGCGACCACTACAAAATCTACCAAACAAAGTGATAAGTACCTTGCTATTTCTTACTCAGCCTCCTCCTTGTATTTTCAAAAATTTAGGTTTTGATTTTGAGAGATTATATGATTTTGGAGTTTTAGGATTAAATTAGCTTAAGAAAATTGTTAGGTTGTGTCATATGGAATCGTAGATAAGGTAAAAACCCTCAAATCCTTTGTGAATCATTGATTAGTAAGCCCTTATATTGATTTTTGTGATGTTATGTGAATTAGAGTAAGTATCATGTTCATTTGAAGTCCAATTAGTGATTGAGCTTGTTAAATTGAACCTTGGAGGCTTGAATTGAGCATTGGGTGCTGAAAATTTTGGTGGTAGAGGCTTGAGGCTTGTGAATTGAGGAAGTTGAGACGTTCTGGGCATTAGGGAGGAATTGACCAAGGTATGGTTTTGGTTTCTCGTAGATAATGTGTAATGTAATGTGAAAACTTAGGCTAGTTGACCGTATAATAGGTTGAATTATGTGAACTTGATAAGGTTTAGTGATATTTGGTAAAAAAATTGAGTTTGTTATGAGCTTTTGATGATGATTGATGAGGATGATGAATATGAGTTATGAATGTTGATACATTGTTGAGTTGTGTTTGTTTTTATTGAGGATTGTTTGGAATAAAATTGCTAGAATTGAGATTTGGTATGTTGTGGAAGATATAGAATGGATATGAAATTGTGTTAAACATATTTAGTGTTGTTTTGAGGTGTAACACATTGGTTTCAAAATGGAAGTTTGGTAAAAATAGAGGTTTGGCATTTTTTTGTGAAACTTATTTTTGATCAACTTTGCCGGGCCATAACTTGGCTTCTAGACCCTCAAATTATGTCAAACTTATTTCAAATGAAAGTTAACTCCGTGAAGTTTATAGAATTTAAAGAACAGACTAAAAATAATTTTTAACAAAAAAATTATGCACGTCGGAAGTTTGGTGTGCAAAAGTGATTTCTGCAGACTTAGCAGCTTTTCTGAAAAATGCAGCGCATGCATAGGCGGACACATGCATGCATATGCGAGAATTTTCTATTTTTCAACACGTTCACGCATGCATGGGGTGGACACGTACGCGAGTTTGGTAAATTTTCAAATCATGCGTACGCATGATGCATGCGTACGCGAGAATGCCCAGTTTTGAACTTAAGCGCACGCGGAAGGATGGACGTGTACGCAAGCCTCCCCTCTGTTTTGAACACCCACGTACGCGGAAGGTGCTTGCGTACATGAGTTTGTCAAAAATCCCATCCATGCGTATGTATGGGGTGGCATGCGTACGCATGACCACCCTATTTTGGAAAAGTTGTATTTTTGTGATTTAATCATGTTTTCTAACTTCTAAACCTCTATAGTTACCTTCTAAAGTTCCAAATTTAGTTTCTAACTATAGGAAAGGGGGTAGACCTAGAGAGGGAGCTAACTTGGTATTGAAGAAAGATTATGAAGTGATGATTTATGATTGAGAAGTGTGAAAATGTTGAATATATACTGAATGAAGGCTGTATTGAAAATGAATGATTGATATTGAATGAATTATATGGTTTATTGCACTTCTATTATCTGAGATACGAGTTTTTCTGGGTAGATGCAATGGCTAACCACCACTCGCTCCAGGTTGAGACTCGATACTCTGTTGATCCTACGTCGCAAGATGTGGTCGGGCACTTTAATTCCCTGGAAATTCCCCCAATGAGATGAAAAACTGAGTGATTGAGATTATATGCATAGACTCTTAGGGATGCGCACACGGAAGGAGTGTCCAGGGTTAGCTACCGGACATGTCGGGTTTGGCTATATAACTGACAAATAAGACTCATTAGCCATAGGCAGGTATACATCATATGCATTTGTCTGTTTTGTTTGAGTGTGTATTACTTGGGTTTGCCTACTTGGTTAACCATGTCTACTTGCTATATGTTCTACCTATTGCAACTGCATTCTATCTGTGTTTTCTTTGTCTGTACTATATGTCTTTGCAACTGAGAGATCCCTTGTTTGGCGGAGGTATGACGAGGGTAGTTCCATCGGTGTTTCGGAGGGTTGGAGGAGACAGAAAGTGAAGCGTTGAGTTTAGGCTACGCTTAGAAGGTAAATATCTTAGATAATTTACCTAATTTATGGATTATTATATTCCTTTAAGTTTAATTCTGAGTGTCGGAGTCCTAGAATTGCCTCTGGCTTTACTGAGACCTTATATATTACCTATGTTGGCACCATTATCATGTTGAGAACTCCTGGTTCTTATTCCATACATATATTGTTGCTTTTTAGATGCAAGTTAAGAGGCACATCGATGAGCGTTTGGAGTTTCCTGCTGCAAGCGAAGTTGGGATGCTGTATTTTGTTGTTATGCTATATATATATATATATATATATATATATATATAGGTTATTCTCCGTATATACTTTATGTTTGATCCTCCTAGAAGCCTTTATGGAGAAATAGGTGCTTGATTTATGTATTTTAGGACATTTGGGATATATATATAGTATTTATACTCCGGCTGGCCTTGGTTTCGCAGGTCGAGTCTAGAGCTTGATATTCTGTATATTTTGGCATTCTACTCTTTCTTTCATCTGTCTATTCGTTTACATGTGCGACGCGCTTTTCTTTTTGTGGTTTTGCTTAAACTTTCCTTCAAGGCTCCTCGTTATAAATTTCTTTCAACTATTTCTATGTATATATTTTATTTTAGAGGTCCTAATGTCTCAGTATCTCTATTTTACGACTTAAACGTAAAGCTCTGTACAAATCCCTAACCATATTCCAAACATCCGAACTAATCTCCCAATGTTCTTTGAAGAAGTAAGCTTGGAAACCATCCAGACCTGGAGCCTTAAAGGAATTCATGCTAAAAATAGCTGACTTAACTTCCTCCATAGTAACAAGCGCAGTAAGATTACAGTAGGCTTCCTCATTCAAAGAAGGAAGTGGGACTTCATCTAGACACCCCAAATCAACATCGTCTAGCTGCCAGAATAAACTCTTGAAGAAAGATTCAGCATCCTGGCTAAGAGCCTCTAGATCCATCTCCCACAAACTATCCTTGAGAAAGAGACCATGAATCTTATTTTTCTTCCACCGCACAAGTGTCTAAACATGGAAGAAGCTGGTGTTTCTATTCCTGAACTTCACCCACTATTTCTCTGGATTTTTGAAACTAAAGAAGTTCTTCTTGTACAAGAGTGTTATTATAATCTTCAATAAATCTTTGTTCTTTTTTATGCATGAAAGAGCCTTCCCTCTCTTCCAAATGCTTCTAAAGATAATTAATTTGACGCTTCAGTTCACATTTCCTAACAAAGATGTTACCAAAATTGTAGAATTAAACTCAAGAGAATTCTTCTATACCTCTGAAAGCTTGCCTTGCACCCCTCTTAAGTCAGACCAACAAGACTATTTCACAATATCTCTGTAACTAGAATGAGTAGCCCAAATCGGCATAAAATAGAAGGGTTTGTTCCTGTTCAGCTGTAGGCTCCCTTTACATTGCACTAAGATAAGACAGTGATCAGACTACAGTCTATTCAGTATTTCTGCATAGTCCCCAGGAAAAAGAGATAACCATCCACTATTAATACGAACCTAGTCATGTCTTTTTGCCACCTCAATATTGCTTTCACCCTCCTATACCAAGTAAAATATCTCCCAATAGTCTTCAAGTCAAACAGAGCATTGTCTCCTAAAGAATTGGCAAACTGATCAGCACGTCTCTCGAAAAATAACAACCCTTAGCTTCATGAAAGAAAATAACTTCATTAAAATCACCGAGAACAATCCAATGCCCTTGAAAAGATGAAAACTGAGCTACCAGGTAATCCCAAAGAAGACCTCTTATATTATGTTGAGGACTACCATAGATACTACTATACCTCCAAACTACATTTTCAAGTTGAACTTCGATAATGACACATTAATCGCAAGCATCAAACAATTTGCAGCAAGTATCTTGTACTGAAGAAAGGAACCAGATACCACCCTTATGTCCAACTGCCTCTTCTCTATACTAACAAGATAGTAACCGAGTCTTTTCTAGAATAGTTTTAAATGTTGAAAGGGAGAATGGGTCTCAACTACAATAAAGAAAACATGTCTAAATTTCCTAACAAGCTCTTTACAATTTACTTGGGCTAACTTATTAGAAGAACCCCTATTATTCCAAACTAAGATATTTAAATTATCCATTAAATAAAATTGACAAGAGGATATAAAAATAAAAGATAAAATTAACTTGCACCACCAACCTCAGTAGAAGACTTGTCCCCTGGAACGGAACACCTTGGGCCTCCATGTACCACTGCCTTCTTCTTCATTGATGATGCACATTTATCCCGAGCCACAGTCATAGAGATCAGCGGCGGCGCAGCGCTCTCTGGACCTCCCTGCATCCTCTCCTTTTCAGACGTTGATACAATGCCATACTCCCGTACCCCATTCACAGGAACCAGCAGCGACGCTACTCCCTTCTCCATTGGAATCATGGCTGGACTCTCGAGGACAGGTGCCTCCCCCGCCATGCCTCCAACCGGCGAGTTTTGCAAGGATACCGGATGTAGACATTTCCTGATGGAGAGCCCTTTTGTTGCTGGCGTATGGGAAGATGACGACGCATGCTGCTGGGTATGCCCAACTCGGACTCCCTGCTTCTTGGACCCCCGTGAAGGCTGTGGTTTGGCCTTCTGGTGGCCACCCGACCCAGAACAAGTTTGATTGGGTCCTTGGGCCTTCCTTGTTAAATTGTGGCCCAACTTCAATTTTTCTTTCTTCAACACCTTATGCCACCCTGCTTCTCCCTCTCCACATGCCTCCTTTCCATTGGCCCCGTTTCTAGGAACAGAATCATCCCCAGATTTTGCACCCAAATTAGTGCCATTATCCTTGCTTAAATTATCGGCCAGATCAACAGTTTTTGTTTCACCTGAATTTTGAATTTCCGAATCCGACTTGGCGCAACCCTGTGCCTCCCCCTGAACAGAGTCAACCCTCTTCTCTTCCATAGGAACCCTACTCAAGCATTGAGATTTATCATGGGCATATCTTGCACAAAATTCACAAAGCAGAGTTAGACTTTCATACTCCACATTGTAATAGACACCCTCAACTATGATATTCTTGATCACCGACAATCCTAAATTTATTTGAACACAAGCACGGATATATCTCCCCCTCTCTGCCAGTTTGGTGGCCAAATCAACTTTTACCGGGACTTCTATTATAGCTGCAATATGTAGCATTGCCTGCTCCTGATAACACCAGATTGGGAGATTAGAGACCTGAATCCAAACTAACGTAGAATCGAAAGATTGTTCACTCGATTGGAAATCAACATCCCATGGTTTTACCGCCACGTAGTGACCCTCAATCAACCAAGGCCCACCAAGCATGACCTTCTCACAATCCTCAGCGACATCGAATTTTACCAGGAAATATCCAAATCCCACATTTAGCAGAATGAAACCTTCTTTGATGCGCCATACTACCCTTAACTTATGAGAAAGAGCTATATAACTATACTTCCTATCCAGGACCTTGATAACTAAGGCTTCTCTAGGAGAATCACCCTGCTTGCCTACCACCGTTGCAATACCATCTCTGATAGTGATCCGACGAGTGCAAAGGTTTTCGACTTTATTATACCAATGACCTTATCTCAAAAAGAGACTTAGAAACCTTCTGAAAATCAACCGAAAAAGATTCTCCTTACACACCCACCCACACTCTTCCTTTTATTTCTTTCGACGACATGACCCTCATCCTCCCCATGTTTCCCCCGTCACACGCCCGCTCTCTCCTTCGCTCATATCTCTCCTAGGGCATAACAATAAATGTAGGTATAGTAATAAATGTAAGTATAGTTCACATGAAAGTATTTTAAGCTTTTATTAAATTATTTTGAATTTAAATTTTAGAAATTAAAATAATTATACTATTTTAATATATATATATATAATTAATTTTAAAAGAAAAAAATTAAATACCAAATCTTTCATATTTCTATTATAACAAAAATATTTGAACTTGTAAAGATTTATGTATATTATATTAATATTTAAGATAGGATTTTATATCAATACTAAATTTTAGGGGTATGCATGGGTCGGGTGAAACCGGGTTTGATGTGACTCAAATCCGACCCGAAATATATACCAGGTCTATTTATTAGACCCGAACCCGACCCTAGACCCGATGAAACCTATACACTTTCGGGCCACGATTATACCGGGTAAAAACCGGGTGAAAACCAGGCCGTTAACATTACATTACCTTGATACCTTCTTATAAGTTAGCATGTGAAAATATCCAAATTTTCAAGACTCCAACCATTATTTGACATGGTAAAATTCACTTAAAAAAATATAACAAGAACCAACTCTTCTCTAAAATTAAAGCATAACCATAATCAATACTAATATTGTCTAATAACACCAAATATTTAAATCAATACAAATAACACAATATTATGCATTAGTCTAAAATCTTATGCATTTTAAACATAAAACATTAACTTATAGTCTTATAATAACTAATAACAAAATATTAAGGTTTACAATACTTAAATTCTACATAAGAATAGCCATCATCCATCACTAATAACACAAAATATTAATTATGTATAATGACTGGGCCACCGGGTCGAGTTCGGGTGACCCGAGCCATGGCTCGGACCCGACCCAAAATAATGACTGGGTCTATTTTTGAGACCCTTACCCGATCCTAGACCCGGTGAAATCACACCAAATTAACCCCTAAAGTGTTCGGAGCCGGGCCGGATCTTCGGGTCGGGACGGGCCATGCACACCCTTACTAAATTTTTCTCAAAAATACAATTTTTAAACATTTATCTCATGCAAAATATGCTAATATTTTGAAATTGATAAATTTTGCTATCTTGTACTCTTAAAGTATATATTAAGAAATATTAATTATATTTATTAGTTTTTATTGTGATGTAACCTACTTAATTATGTTACTATCTCTAATTTTTTATGATTAAATTAATCTTTAAAAATCCTAAAACTATTAAAGCTTCCTTCCAACATTATTAGGAATCAAGTCCGTGAACCTTTTACATTCATTTATTGGCTTTTTTTTAATGAAATTAAAAGTAGTGATATACTATAATATTATAATTTTTGGTGTTTTTTAAAAGTGTGGAAGGTACACAAATCGAAAGGTCTGATTTCTGTATCCCAAATTTTTTAATCTTTTTAATAGAAATCTCTCGGTCCGATTTTAGTACTTCTCACAAATCAGACGGTTCGATTTCTGTACTTCTCACAAATCGAACGTTCTAATTTCTACTTCTTTAATTAACTAATTCTATATTTGAGAATAATACCTTATCAGTTTATATTTCATATTTCAGAAAACCACCATTACTATTCCAATAACAAAAACAAAAAGTGTCATCTATTATATGGCCTTTGTATTTTCTTGTACATTTAAATGAAGCAAACCAAAATATTTGGGCTATTTTATTCGAATAAACTTTGTAGATATAAATTGAAAAAGTATTAGAACGAATTTACTGTTTTTAAGAATTTATCACCGTCTTACCTATAGATAAAATGACACTGACAAAAGATCCTCCCAAATTTTACATATATAATCAAGAAATATACACATATAAATTATTATATTTTACATTTTTTTGGATGTTGACTATATATTAACGGGACTCTTCTTTCTTATAACTAAACCAAAATTAAAATTATTCACAATTACAAATAGGACAAGGTGCATTTTATTCCAATCCAATCTCCCTTATTATTATTATTGGAAAATGCATTTAATGTGTGGAGTCCAATTTGATTATCCTTCCAAAGATCAAACTGAGATCATAATAGTAGGAACCAATAGAGTATATCTATCCTAGGAAATAGCCAACATTCTTGGTGTACAAGGCACTATTTTAAATTAGTTAGGAGTGTTTATAAATTGGATCTGATATGCATATTCATAGTATTTATTTAAATTCAATCCAAAAATTACGAATATCAATCCAATCTACAAAGCTATCCGATCCGATTCGATATGCACACTAATAGGATCGGATAGCAAATTTTATGTAAATATCAATATATCCACAGATTTGCAAAAATACATAAATAAGTAAATATTTCTTTTATGTTTATTTCAACTAATAATTAATTAATTATCATATATATTATATTACTTTATTTTTATTATTTAAGAAAAATATGTTTAATAATATACTAAGTGTAAACATGTTTAAAAGAGTGAAAAAAAATCTTAAATATTTTTTTAATAAAAATAAGCTTTTTAAAATATTTTTATATTTTGTGAATATATTCAAGATTTCGGATCAGATCCAAGCTTAAAAATTATGGATATTGAATCCAATCTAATTCGATAATTTTAGTGCAGATGATATCAAAATTTTAGTCATATCTAATATATGTTCACCCCTAATTTTAAAAGTATGGTTGCTAATGCCAAAATATTGTTCTTTAATAATTTTTTTTTTTTAAAAAAGTGTATCAACAATTTGAGGGGTACCATGTCACATACTCACAATCTTACCTTTTTGTTTTTAATTTTGGGAAAAGATAATGATTGAAGTTAGTCCAAGAATGTGGTTTAGCAAATGAAATAAAATGCACCACACATCACTTTACTCTTAACTATTATTCTAATATCAATGCTTGAAATGTCACTAAGACACTTATACACCCATTAATTGTAGGTGCACCCCGAATCAACACCCTGCAATCCTCTCTAACATCACCATATTACAACTTACAACTCATCCTCCGGCGGACATGTTACCGGTAGATACAACGCTACCAAAGAGGCCATACCTTGGAGCTGAAGGTCTATGGCTTCAGCTATCCCATATCTAGTTACCTTGGGAGACTGAGTGATCATGGCAATAAAGTTGACATTAGTTAGCTATCCCATATGTAGTTACCACCACCCTTATCGTCAACGCTCTTTCCCAGTTGACAGGTTCAAGGCAGAGAAGGAGTCAGTTCAGAGGAAAGGGCCAAATACACCATGCCATGCCGAACAGAACCATGAAATCTTAATAAGTTTCAAAGTTGAATGGGGTGTACTGTGTAGTAAAGGATTCCAGCCTTAAGATTTCTAGAGTTGATATGATTTTGTTAAAGAAGAAGAAAAGTTAGATTATGTGACGCATGTTGTGAAATCAGCAAGGGCATGAGAGAAGCCTAGTTAGATACCAGAAATGGTGCCAAAATGTCATAAAAGTTCAAAGGTTCTTTAAGCTTTTAGAGCTTTACTTAGGATAATATATACAAAAAAGACAACCATATTAGACTACTTCTCCCAAATTTACCTATCTAGGTAGACTCCATCTCCAAGATGTTTCCGTAAATCCATGTTAGAGAACAGTCAGAGTTGCTATCCCCTAGCCTTTTCCAAGTCTGGGAGATCTGCAAATAATTTTCAATTGTGTCAGCTATTAACATGGGAATATAAAATTAATTTAATTTGTGTTCACGGTGTTTGTGTAAGAAAGTTTTAAACATATATCTAATTATGTATTACCATATTAGCAAAAGTAACAAACTTTGACACCCACGACCATAATGGTCATTAAAGAAAAATCAATTTGATTTGAGCACCGAGAAAAATTTTTTTTACACAATAAATGTATCGATAAACACATAAAATAGCAAATGAAGGGCAGAATGGAAACAAAGAATATGGTTTGATGATGAGATCATTTCCTAGAACAATGATACAAAGGGAAACACATTCCATGAGGCACTAACCTAATTAGGTGAAGGGAAGGTAGATGTATGCAACCTTACCCCCATAACCTGAGGCTATTTTCATGATTTGAGCTTGCGACATCTGGTCAGAAGCTAATAGTAACTTCGAGTTTGACTAAGGTTCACTCTCGAAGAAAACAAAAGAGAAAATACTTAAAAAAATAAAAAAAATGTCAACTGTGGGGGAAGACTACAATTTCTTTTATATATTGAACAAACAATAGAGATGAAGCAGAGGTCATGCATGTTGCATTATTAAACATGCACCAGAATGCAGAAAGGCGAAAGGTAAAGAAACAATGCATAGCTGTAGACAGATGTCAACCTTACCAACAAGCATCATTTCAGCCTGCAATCAAAAGCATCATTTTGACCTAAGTAAAAATACAAGTGGTCAAGTAGATCACTTACACAACATTCCTTCATCCTCATCACTGCTTCCCTCGTCCTGAGCAACAAACTGCGAAAAAGAAGACACCAGAAAGTTTCTTGACCTATATTGCTTAATATTAAAATTGACAAGTAGAGAAAGAAAAAGCTTACTCGAGTATCATCGTCAGATGCCAAATCAGCTGCAAAAATTCAAGAAAAGCTCAATTAGGCAGGCGGAGGTAACCACTTACAATAAGTACTCAACTTAAATGAAAACATCAAGGACCAAACAAAAAGATGAAAACATAGTTGTCTAAGCCATCTGACATGAGAGTCAATAATCAGGATCAGGGGAATGTTCAGATTATCAGAGCGGTGCCCCTGGGGTAGTCATCCTTAGACCCTATCTTTTTTAGGATTCTGCCATCCAAATCTAAAGTGCAAAAGGTGCCTACTCAACCAACCAAAGTGCTTTTTGTACAAGGCAAGGGATCGTACAGCGAGTGAAGTGATAACTTACGTTAGAAGGAGACATTAAAGAAGTACTAAACTTTTGAAAGGGTTTTGATGGGGATCGATTCTTATATAGGTACTACTTACCAGTTACCATAGACAGCATCCAATATTAAACAGTACAAGGTAGTGAGGCCAATATTAAAGCACCAATCTCCAAAAATAAATAAATATTGCTGAAGGAAGTGCCTAATAGATGGTTATGTGAGCAATATTTTTCTAAGAATTTCAATATGTTTGGCTAAGCAAGTTTCTGCCGTTTCCAGGTTTACTATATAATAACAGGTTTAAGTGTTTAACCGTATGGGGTTAGAAAAACCAGATGCTGATGGATTCAGTTTTAATTCTGGACTCAGCTACTCTTAATCCAGTTATGGTAGTATATATGTCACTATATTTTAGCTTTATTTGAACATGTAAAGCTTCGAGCCCATTTTGTAATTTTAGAGTTCAGACCATACTTGCACAAATATAACAATAACCCCACTTAACTCAGTTTGCTACCCTTGGTTACGTCACAATGCAAGCCAAAATCTAAGCCATAAAATACCAAGCCTTTTTGCTGTCCTATATTAGTCGAAGTCTAAACGCCTATGAAGCAGCACAACAACGATAAACAGATGAAGCAACTAAGAGAGTAATTAGGAAATCTTCTTTGCAAACATCTTTTCGTAATCAAGAGAAAAAGTTGGACAAGTTTTTAGATGCCTAAAATGAATTGAACATGCAAAGTAATGGAACAGTAAAAGCAAGAAGAAATAATATTCTAACCAACTGTGTCAAGATGAAAACAAATCTATCACAATTTCACAAAACTTAGGATCTTCTGCGTTACCAGTGCAAAGGAATTTTTGTTAAAAAAAAGCTTTCTTAAATTAAAACCTTGGACAAAATTGTAAAGAGTATGAATTATTATAAAGTTAGAAACAAGTTGACGATAAACAGATGCATAAAGATGTAAACTCTTCTCGTGTTTTGATTTAGAGCTAAAACACCGAACAAATGCCAATCAGATACATCTTAGGACAAGTTACGCAATCTTACAAGTTGACTCTTCATCATCTTCATCACACCATCTGTGCCAATCAACCTTCAGGTATGGAGCAGGTTTCTCTTCTGACTTCAGTAGCCTCTTCCACCAACCTTTCTCTGCTTTCTGAACATAGCATAGTATGTTTCTTAAACCAGCTTTAGTTCTGCAACGCTGCACACCGCACCACAACAAATTTTAAGCTAAAACCATCCAAATTTTCAAAAGCTTGATATTATTTAAAGAATAATACAAAAAGCATTATTGTTTCCATAAAAGCAGCATATAATGTGTTGCAACCCTAAACACCAAAACAACACCCTTTGGTGACCTCAAGGTCACAGGTTCAAGCCGTGGATACAGCCCTTCCCTGGACCCTGAGTTAACGCGGGATGCTTGTGTACCTGGCTGCCCTTTTATACAACCCTTTACTACCCTGTGGTTTATGCAGAAAAGCTGTTAAGTAAAATCATTGTTTGGAAGAACATAACATGTATCTCAAGTTCTCCTAATTGAAAGAACAAGATCAATCTAAAACAATCCATAAGGTTAAAGAAGCTAACAAATACATCAGTTCGAAAGTGTAAAAGGAGTATGCAACACCGCATCTCACTGAAAAATAAATTCTACGTACTATTAATATAAATATTTTTATACAGACATTCAATCATGTGCTACAGCATAGACTAAAACAGTTAACTTCCGTGCAACTATCTTATAGAGAAATCACTTTAATCTCCCTGGCAGCACTTGATTTTAAAAAAGTTGTTGTACACGTCTGTTAAACTCAGAGATATGTATATCTATACAGAGGTCCCGGATAATCGGAATTCGAAATGCAAGTGAAGAATAGCCATCCTTAAATCTCTGCATTGTGCTAATACTTAGATAAACACAAAGCATGCAACACAAGAAGTTAAGAGCTCACCTCAGGTGCAATGGGGCCATAAAGCTCTAAAGTGAAGCTGTAAGATTCACCTTGAGCACCAGAAGCAGAGAAAGTAAACAAACCATGAGGCTCACACTTGACAGAGACATCCTTTGCATCAGGCAGTGCCACAGTCAGATAAACCTTGTCAGAACGCTGTGCCCACAGTACTTCAGGATGGTGACTGAATACAAACACAAAACACAAATCACTTTTTTCAATTGCTAAATCAAAATCATACCATATACATCTATGATTTCTTTTCTTTTAAATGATTGAACAAATCAAATTCTTGACAACAAAGAATAGGTTTATAACATTCCTAAATTCTTATTTTTTTTTTCAATTGATTTTTTTTTAATTCTTACGAATAAAAAGAATGGGGCAACCACATTACAAAGTCTAAAGAAATTACTTTTATGATAAATAAACAATAAAACATAATCATACACAACAATAACTACAATGGGGGCATTGAAAAAACCCTGATGAGTCCAATAAGCAATACCGGGATTGAACATAGCTCTACTTTTTTTTTCTCACTAAAAGTTAAAAATATTAGGAAGAACAAGAAAAATAGTGATATGAGATTCAGGCAGAGGAGCAGAAAGTGGAAAAAATGAAAGAGGGGGAAGTTAGAAGTACCTCATTTGGCGTTGTTGAGAGAAGAGTGTGATAGCGAGAGAGAGAGAGAGAGAGAGAGAGTGAGTGAAACAGAGAAAATGGGAGTGGGTGTATCGGAGACAGAGAAAGAAGGAAGAAGTGACAAAAATGGAATATTATTATTATAATAATTCGTTGTGTGTGACGTCAAAAAGCAAGGTCGAGTCAGCTTCGGTTGGACCTTGGTTTCTTTTTCTCTTCGTAAGTCGTAACTCCGTTAGGTAAGCAAGGTGAGTTTTTTTCCTGAAATAAAATAAAAAATTTTATTATTTACCCAAATCTTAATCTTTAACTTTAATTCTTTTTGGATCTAAGGAGAGTTCGTCGTGGCTCAATTTTATGGAAATGGAGCCTGAATGTGAGCTTTTCATCCATATGGAATCAAGGGGGCTAGACATATATGTGGGACAGAATTTTGGCAGTTTTTGGGAGAAGAACTCGGACCGTCTGAGTTCTTTGTTGTGAATTTCGTAAACTCGAAAACGCACGGTCCGATTTAGGGTGGGGAGGGAAAAACTTTTGGTGCGGAGAAAACGGACCCTCCGATAAGGTTGAGTTGGAAGGGCAACTCGGACGGTCCGAGTTGCATGTAGCTGAAGATGAATGGAGTCGGACCGTCCGGTTTGGGTAGGGATGTCAGAACCGGTTTATGAAAACGCATGGTCCGATTTGGTTGTTTAATATATTTTTGAATGAAGTTAACCTAGTCGAATGGTCCGAGTTGAGTAAAGGGTCTATATAAAAGTGTGCAACGAGTTAGTGTTAGGTTACCGTCTTCTTCCCCTTCTTCAGCGCCGCTTCCTCTGTTTCGTCTTTCTCAATCTCTTCCATAGTTGATCTAAATCACAGAAGTTAGTAGTTAATGTTATGATTTTTGTTTTTGTGAGTAGGAAAAATGAGTGACAGAGTACTACTAAAGGTGTATTATTTTGGTCAGATTTTATTACAAACGTCTGAAGGAGTAAAATTTATTTGTGATAATCCACTAGATGTTGTTATTCCTTTTATTATTTCGTTTGAAGAACTTAAAGGTTTGATCTGTGAGAAGATTGATTCTGAGAGGGCAAAAAAAATATCATGTGTTCTATATAGATATCCGTTACCGGTATTTGGTCGGTTCGTCCAATTTCAAACAAGATATGTGACGAACGAAGCGAGCATGCAGGAGATGTTTTCAATGTATATTAAAAACCGGGCTCAGATCTCGTTTATCGAGTTGTATGTTGAGTTTGAACAATCTGAGACTGACCGAAACATTCTACGGGAAGATTATAATAGTGATAGTGAAGAAGAGTTCGAAAGCAACTACGAATGTGTTGGTGCAGATGGAGTTGAAGCTCATGGTGACGGAACTATGGATCCAGATGTGACAGAGGTGGCAGATGCACTCGCAAACGATATGCTGTTTGCGGAGCCTTCATTCATGTGAGTTCTGGACTTGGAAGCCATGCATGTTCCGGAGTATCCGGAATATATGACTGCAGGTACGTTATAAAAAATAATAGTTTGGATTATTTAGTTATTGAATTATTTATGATTGAATTAGTATTTATTAACCATTATTTTAGCATGCGTTGATGTCATGTATGTGTTAGACATTGAACCGGTTTATAAGATCCTATGTAAAAAAAAATTAAAAAATAGTAAGAAGTTAAAAAAATAGAAGTCAAAATATGTGTTTACTAACATTGGAAAACATATAACGTTATTTTAAACTAATATAGAACATAGAAGTTACTATTTTATTATTATTTATGTTATACATTATAGGTATTGGGTAAAAAATATTAATAAAATTCTCTACATTTTGAAAATGAAAGTTAACGTGTGTTTGTCGAAATGACTTAGAGAACCGGACCGGTTAGTATTTGGTTCATCGGGGTTGACGGTCGAACCGATCGGTTTGGACCGGTTTTTTACATCTGACGTTCATGTTCGTATTTGTGATAAAAGTTACACAGTAACATGATGTTAGGGTTGGATTTATATCATACTTGATGCAGTGAATATTGATTTATTAGGGTTTTGAAACATATTTGTATTTATTGAAATTTTTCCCATGCTGGTTGTCCTGGCAGAAGTTCCTATTGTCGCAGATGGTGAATTTGCTGTTGGGATGGAGTTTAGTTCCCGGGAAGCTGTTATTAAGGCAATAAAAGAGTATTCTATACGACGAAGCGTAGACTACCGGGTGTATGAGTCTGAGCCGTTGACATTTTATGCCAAGTGTACACAGTATGGGTCAGGGTGTGATTGGCTTATCAGGGTTAGTCTGATCAGCAGGAAGTATTGTTGGGTTATAAGGAGGTATAATGGTACTCACACTTGTACCAGAGCCACCATTTCACAGGATCATTCGAAGCTAGACTCCATCACAATTGCAGAAGCAATAAAGCCATTGGTTGAGGCTGACCCCTCCTTAAAGGTAAAATCGGTTATTGCAGAAGTGCAGTCGAAGTTTAACTATACCATTAGTTATCGGAAAGCTTAGTTGGCTAAGCAAAGGGCAGTAGAAAAAATATTTGGAGGTTGGGAGGCATCGTACGAAGCGTTGCCTATATGGTTTGAGGCCATGTGTCATAAAGAGCCATCAGCTGTTGTCCATTTTGAGACTATGCCTGCATATCAAGGCGATGACTTGGTCAGTCATATTCGGGTACTGCATAGAGTATTCTGGAGTTATTACCCCTGCATCAAGGCATTCAGACATTGTAAGCCACTTTTCCAGGTGGACGGGACTCACTTGTACGGAAAGTATAAGGGTTGTCTACTAGTCGCAGTTTCACAGGATGGCAACAACAACATCGTCCCAATTGCGTTTGCTATTGTCGATGGAGAGACTTCTGATGCATGGCACTTTTTCCTTAGTAACTTGCGTCAACATGTTGTCACTCGGGATGGTGTGGGACTAATATCCGACCGACACGAATCCATCAATGCAGCTGTGGAACGGAGTAACGGAGCCTGGTCACCTCCTAGAGCTTTTCATATGTTCTGCATCAAGCATATAGAGTCAAATTTTCTGTGAAAATTCAAGACACCGTACCTCCAAAAATTGGTCGTCAACATAGGTAACCATTTACTAAATTTAAGTAACTTAATAACAGAAATAAACATTAATATTTGTTTTTGACATCTATAATTCATCTATTTTTTTTGTTGCTATTCTCTAGGATATTCGAGGACGGTGCGGGAGTACGAAGTGCGTTACCAGCGATTACGGGAACGGGGGGAAGCGTACACTAACTGGTTAAACCGAATTCCTCGCGAACAGTACGCACTGGCGTTTGATGGTGGATACCGATGGGGTCACATGACAACGAATCTAGTGGAATGCATCAATTCAGTGTTGAAGGGTGCACGCAATCTTCCCATTACTGCTCTTGTCAAGGCAACATTCTACAGGCTGAACGAGCTTTTCACCAGAAAAAGAGCGGAGGTAGAAGCGTGGATTAATGCTGGCCATGTGTTCTCCGAAGTCGTGACCTCGAAGTTGCATGCAAACCAACTTGCATCAGGAAACATTCAGGTCAGTTGCTTTGACCGGCAGAATGAGGTCTTCGAGGTGCGTGAGATGCCAAGCGGACTGGAGTTTGCAGTTGATCTACGTGGCCTTCGATGTGACTGTGGAGAGTTCCAGGTGGACCGGATCCCCTGCAGACATGTGTTCGCATGTTGCGCCAACCAGCGACTGGATTGGAAACTGTATGTGCATGATGTGTATAAGATGGACCAAGTTCGGCGGGTGTACCGAGCAAGATTTGGCCACTAGGTAACCCGACGACATGGCCTGCATACAACGGTCCTCGCTACGTACCGAATCCGTATCTGAGACGTGTCTCGAAAGGGCGCCCGAGGATGACGCGCTTGTTAAATGAGATGGACACGCGAATGTTACGTCGTCCTAGGCGATGTACGCTATGTGGAGCCGAGGGACATAGTCGTAGTAGATGCCGTCGGTCAGCTGGTACAAATGCCAACGGAGATGCTCAGTAGGGTCACATTGTGGTAGGTGTAGAACGTCACTAGTATGGCATGGGTTCTCCTTTTGAGGTAACTTGACCTGACATGTGTAATATTGTATAACGTTTTTAATATGTTTTTATTTCAAAACGGTTTTTATGTTGTAACGTTCTTCAGTTGTTCTTATTTTAATGTATGCTAGATGTATGTGTTAAAACATAAAACGGATACGTATCACAACAATATATTATAATCTGCGAACATGTTGAACCGGCAGGTTCGCGTCACAATTTTCCTGGTTGACCTGACCGGTCTGGTTATTAGGTTTTTTGGTTGAACCGGCCAGTCCGGTTCATTCAGTTTTTCTGAATGAACCGGCCGGTCTGGGTCAGAGGTTTTCTAGTTGAACCGGCCAGTCCGGTTCATTCAGTTTTATCTAAATGAACTGGCCGGTCCGGGTCAGAGGTTTTCTAATTGAACCGACCAGTCCGGTTCATTTAGTTTTTTCTGAGTTAACCAGCCGGTCCGGGTCAGAGGTTTTCTAATTGAACCGGCCGGTTCGGTTAAAACCTATCATGATTGAACCGGCCGGTCCTTTTCACAAGTCTCCTGGTTGAACCGGCCGGTCCGGATCAAATGTTTCCTAACAGAACCTGCCAGTCAGGACCAATTTTCACATTCAGTACATATACAACACCTGTAGCTTAATACGTAGTCAAGATCAATAATACCTGAGTAGGGTCCGTGGGGTTTAAATACTATAAACATACAATATAAATGTTACCAAAGTCCTTCTCACTAATTCAAATTGTCCAATAGATACAAATTAGTATAAACACAGTCCAGGTGATTACAACTTAAATAAATAATTTAAACCCCAACTACTTTCTCATGGCCCACTTCACATCCTTGACAAAATTCTTGCATTTCTTCGCCGCCTTCTTGAACACAGATGGAGTGTATCGACTAGCGCTGCGACGTGGTGGGTCAATCCTCAGATTGTACCCTTTGGATGTTTCATCCGGAGTGCGTGCCTGACCTGTATACAATTTATAAAAAACAATTAAATGTAGTGCATCAGGTAATCAAAGCAAGACATATACCACATATCATTAACTAAAAGTCAAACAGAGATCCCAGTTAAGAGCAAAAAATAAGTAAGCAATCGAACATGTAAAGTAAAATACAAAACATAATACCATCATTACGAGATTCCTCATCCTCATCGAACTCCTCTATTTCATCATCCTCATGATCCTCCTCGGCATCCGGGTCATCTACTAGATACTCACCTGTCTCTTGTCCGAGTGTGTTAGCATTTTCCTCAATGAGTCCCATTGAAACACGGTTAGGGTTCTGACTAAAAAAAGCTCCGCGTCCACCGTCACTCCTACTAGAGTCAACCGACACAAACCCTCCAGAAGCAACCGATGAGGTATGGCCCGGATACCTCGCATCCAATGAATACCTACCTGCCATAAACTCAGGCTGATGTCCATATTGTGATAGTCCAGGATCTGCAGACATCAACCCAAGCAACTGGCTAAAAGAACCTCCTTCTCCTGTTTCAAACTGTGAGGTTCCCCAATATTGTTGACTTATTGGAAATGATGAGGGTAAATGTGGCTGAGGTACATACTGGCTTGAGGACTGAGGTTGTTCTTCTGGAATCGGGTTTGGAGGTAATATATGCGGCGAATGTGGCTCTTGTCCTTCATTGTCATGATCCATATCCTGACTACCCTCATCGGTATCCTGATTATCCTCATCCAAATCCTGATCACCTTCATCCATATCCTGATCACCTTCATCATTATCTTGACCCACAAGATTTGACAAGTTCAAGTGGTCCCCATATTTTGATCGGTACCAATGCATGTAACTATCTAGTAGATGATGTGAAGGCATGGGAAGCTCAGATAGAACGTAGTTATACCTGTTTGACCAATGCATCACCAAATTTGAATGACTCGGTTCCGTGGCCCAATTAAGATTCTTGGGACCCTTCAGGGTTTCTCCATGCGCCTTCTCTAGATTCCGCTCCTGACTAGGTTGTCCTTGAACAAAACCAAACTGTCGCCTAAACCTATCTGTAGCATGCCACTCGATACATTCAAATGATACCAACGGAACTGTAGCGCTCTAAACAACCGACTGCATGTAGATTTCAGGAGGAATGATGTTTGGATCCATGCGATCCACAACATAAGCAACCCAAACAAACTGGAAAAAATAAAGGAACCTCATGATCACAGTCCAGAACGCCAATTACAGTAACAATGCTGTATAATTATGTCTCAGACCCTAAACCGAAAACTAAAAATACTTTAATTAAAACACACCTGCCCTTCCTGAAGTTCGTCAAATGCCTTCCTAAAGTGACCTAACTTCAGATATCTATATCGCCGGTCACCACGCTCCCAGTTCCGCCACCTAATATGATATACTCAATTACCTCAACTAGCATTAAATGAATCTTAACTATCAAGATACGGGTACATTGAAACAAATTATTACCTGTTTGCTAGCGGAAAACTTCGAGGTTCCCTAGGTAGCGGCGATAGATATGGCAGCCTGATCCAAGCCCAACAGAGTAGAAGTGTTAGTGGACCATCTATTTCCTTGCAGTTAAAACGGGATGCCCGGCATAATGCCCTGTAGAGATGTGCTAGGCACGCCGCTCCCCAACTATACTGACCAATACTAACAAAATCACGTAGCAAGGGTAGAAATTTCCAATGCACTCCTGCCCCAGACTTATCCCCAAACAAGATCGTCCCGATCAACAACATAATATGGCACCTCACATACCTCTGTATACTGATATCATCAATCAACTGTAAATTTTCTTTTAGATTCCGCAGCCAGGTAAGTTTTATGCAACTACCTCTACAATCCGACTTAGGCGGTGCAACTCCAAATTGAATCAAGCACTCCGCCTCCAACGCTTCGAAACTGCTCATTGTCATCCCTGTGACTGGAAGACCATCTGTGGGAAGACCAAGAATCAGAGCTACATCTTCAAGTGTCACAGCACATTCACCAATGGGAAGGTGAAACGTATGTGTCTCTGGGTGCCAACGTTCAATTTGAGCATTTACCAATGCTTTTTGACACTGCACTATCCCAATTTGAGATGCATGATAGAACCCGGTAATTCGCAAATGATCCTCCACCCTTTCGTTATACCGATCCGGAGGAAGTGGATGGTTACATGTCAACATTCTTGATTTCTACAAAAAAAAAACATAACAAATTACTACTCAAATTATTAAGAATTACTAACTTACCATCATCAATCTCTTGACTGAATCCTTATACAACTAATTCTTGTAACCTCTAAATTTATTTAATTAATCCTCAAAATTATTCATAACTGCTAATGAAACTCATTACAAATACATATATTCCTAATCATAAATCTCAACAATATTGCAACATCCACAATAATATCGAACGTTAATTACTCTTTTGTTAAAAATTTTTTTTCCTCCAGTACAAAATATTAATAATCTCTATATGCCATCATTCATATTCTAACAACGGTAATAATTAACTTGCTAATAATAATTACTACAATTAAGATTATTTAAATATTCTCATAAAGAAATATCTAACATGGCTTAATTAAAATAACCTTTCTAATCAACTCAGCATTAACACTTTATCACAATAATAATAACATTTAACCAAAATTGATAACAGTTATACTTAATTTATTAAAAACACATTTAAATAACATTGGCTTACAAATAATAATTATACTAAAAATAAATAAATTTATAAAAAATTTACATTATCTACTACTTACTACTACACCCAAAAACACAAAACTAAACAACAACAACAACAACATAATCATAAAAAATTTCCTTATCATGATATATATAATTCATAATCTGTAAAAAAAAATTTAAATCAAACCTAATAAATATTTAAAAATTAGTCATAACCATTCTATTTATATACTTCAACTACACGCCTAACAACAACATAATCATAACAAATTTCCTAATCATGATTTATATAACTAATAATCTGTAAAATAATTTTAAACAAATCTAACAAACAATCAAAAATTAGTCATAATCATTCCATTTATATTCTTCAAGTGCATGTCTAACAACAATATAATCATAAAAAATTTTTTTATTATGATAAATATAATTATTAATCTGTTAAAAATATTTTAAAATAATCTAACTAATATTCATAAATTAGTCATAATCATTCCATTTATATGCTTCGTCAACTGTGTGTCTAACAATAATCATAATATTCAAATTTTATATTTTAATCATTATAAATATTAAAAAATTCAAAAAAATTAAAAAAAATACTTACATAATCAGGATCACTGAGATAATGAATAATATGAAACTCAGATCGATCAACATCTTTAACTTTGTATTTTTTTGGCATTGTTGTTGCTCCTCCACCATGCAAAACTCAGAGAAACTCAGAGAAAGAAAGAAGAAGGCTGTGAGGGTGAAAGGTTAGTGGGAGTGAAGTGTGGTTTCGGTTTCGGATGGTAAGAGAGGTCATATTCCTTTCTGTCTTTATGAGGGGAACCGTTTAGGGACTCGGCGGGGAAGCAACGCGTGTCCATTGATGAACATACTCGGACCATGCGATTCGTCCAAGCCCAGCCAACTCGGAGGGTCCGAGTCCCTCAGCAGCCTGACGCACATGCACTGGAGTCGGACCGTGCATTTTGTCGCTTGAAATCGGAGGGTCCGACTCCCTTTCCCCTGACACCACAACTTGGTTACACACCTCCCACCCCCATATCCTTCTCATACACCACCTTCGGTACAATATGTAAATTAAAAAGCGGTTCGTTGTAGTATAAGCAAACTCTATAAATTTTATAGAGTTCACCTAATTTTCAGTGAATTCCACTTCAATTATTTTTAAAATACACGAAACTTAAATCTTTAAACCATTATCATGGTATCTAAGAATACATAGAAATACATAAAAATATACAGATAATTTTAACATTGCTACCATTTTCATAGTGCGACGAATTTGCTATGAAAAAAAATCGTATTTGAAAAATTAAAGTTAAAAAATAGTGTTTGAAAAAATAATAATTTTTTTAATTTTATTTCAAAAAAAAAAACCCAAATTTTTAAACTTTACAATGGATAATGGCAACTATTGAAAATTTCTAGAGAGTATGAAAATGGTTGTCCTTACTGCCAACAATGTTAAAAAAGTTATCCTTGTTTTTTGTGTATTTTTATGTACTCTTATCTACTCTTGGGTAGCGTTTGTTTTGAGGTATTGAGACAGAGACTCAAGACTGAAACTCACTATCATGTTTGTTGGTTCAGAGACTCGTACTAAAATTTCTGTCTCTGTCACTATCATGTTTGTTGGTTCCGAGACTCTTACTAAAATTTCTGTCTTTGTCCCAAAATTTCAGTATTTCAATACTTCCAAAAAGTGGAGATACAAGGAACTAAAATTTTTAGAGATGGAGACTGAAACTTTAATAACATTTTATACCTAAATACCTTCATTTCAATTAATTAATTCTAATTTTACCCTTTGTACAAATTAAATTAGAATTTTATTCTTATTTTAATTTCTGTCTCCCACTTTGCACCAAACATAATACTGAGATTTATTTTAATATCTGTCTCTTAGTCTCTGTCTCTTAGTCTCTGTCTTTCCATCTTTGTTTCTCGACCAAACGCTACCTTGGATACCATGATAATGACTTGAACATTTGAGTTTCGTGTATTTTGAAAATAATTGAAGTGGAGTTCGCCGGGTGCGACGAACCCGGCGAACTCTCCCTAAATAAAAAAAATCGTATTTAGGAAATTAAAGTTGAAAGATAGGGTTTAGATAAATAATAAAATTTTTTATTTTATTTTAGTGAAAAACCCAAGCAAGGTGCATTTAATTTCAGCCCATTTTTAATTGGGTTGCACCTCAAAATCCATTATTAAATATACACAATATACTTTTGAATAAAGTTTTACATTCAAGCAAAATATTTAATTAAAATTAACTAAGTTGTTATAACAATTTTTTAAAGAGTAATTACCCAAATTAGTCCCCAAAAATTTTAAAAGTGGAGATTTAGTCCTAAAAAAAATTAATACGCAAATCAATCTCCAAGGTTTTACTCCGGTAGACAGATCAGTCTCCAGTTCATTTTTCGGCAGAGTAATTACCCAGATCAGTCCCCAAGGATTTTAAAAACAGGCATTTTAGTCCTCAAAAAAGATTAATATATAAATCAATCTCTAACATTTCTCTCCTTTAGACAAAATAGTCCTCCTTCCAAAAATAAAATAAAATAAAATAATAATTATTATTATTAATTGCACAATAATATTGTACTATAATTTTTTGTATTTTTTGGACAAAAATAATGATAAATTTATTCACTAAATTCTTATATATATGTAGTCACTCAATAATAATAATAATAAAATTCAATATTAAAACTATTTGATATTTTTGTATTTAATATAATCAAAAGATGTCATATTTTAAAAAATATATATATATTTGTATTAAAAAACAAGTATTAAAAGAAATATGTTAATTTAAATTTATATTAAATACATATTTCTTTTAATACAAACATGTTTTTTAAAATAGGACATCTTTTTATTATATTAAATACAAAAATATCTAACGATTTTAACTTTAAATTTCTTGTAAAATAATCTCTAATAATTTTATTGATTATTATTATTATTATTATTATTAAGTGACTATATATATATATAATATTAAGTGACTATATATATATATATACACACACACATAAGAATCTAATGAATAAATTTATCATTATTTTCGTCCAAAAAATACAAAAATTATAATACAATATTATTATGCAATTAATAATAATAATCTAATAATAATAATTTTATTTTATTTTATTTTTGGACGGAAGACTGTTATGTCTAATGAAGAGAAACGTTGGAGATTGATTTGCACATTAATTTTTCTTGGGGACTAAAATGTTCGTTTTTAAAATCTTTGGGGACTGATTTGTCTGCCGGAGTAAAACCTTGGGGATTGATCTATGTATTAATTTTTCTTAGGGACTAAAATGTCCGCTTTTAAAATCCTTGAGGACTGATTTAGGTAATTACTCTTTTTTAAATTATATGCCTCCTTCTTCTTCTTCAAATCAATTAAAATCAGTCGAACATAGCTGCATTCGTTCGATCTTTTCAAAGAACAAGGTCTCAAACAACAGAATGCAAATGAAAAATAACAGGATGTCTGCAATTTTGGTGGAGTAGGGGAGAGAGACCACATAACCTTTGAATGCACAAATGTGAACTGAAACATTCTGGAGCTACAAATATAGTTATTAAATCGTTAGCGCCGCATAAAAACATTCCTCCTAGAGTAGCTGTTAATACGAATAACTGAAATGCTAACCTAGGGCTCGGACTGGTTACTACATCGGTTCACGTCGCTAGGTCAATTCATGCTTCGACGCACTCCCGCCTCGTGTTTTCGACAAAGTCTCCTACACGAGTCCTAGTCGTTGCGCTGCGGTCCGTTTCCCGGCTTCGCTTGCGCGATTTTTTTCACTTATTTTTTTCTTCTTCTTCTTCCAAATTGGCACACGCAGGTTCTTCTCCTTCCCTCCTCTTCCTCCTCCTTCTCCTCCTCCTCCTTCTTCCCCAATATTACGTTTTCTTCTTTTTATTTTCTTTTTTTGTTATCGTCATCACCAATAACACTAACATTTTGCTAACAACTTTATTAGTTCTGATTTTCTCTGATGCCATCATTAAATAATTTCGGTTTATTTGTGTGTTAATTGAGGTTCACTTGATATTACTGGTAAGTATTGACCAAATATTTTATTCTTTAAGTAATTTTTTAACTGTTTGTTCAAATCTAAATCAAATTTGGTTCATTTATGAATTGAGTTAGGTTCACTTGATACTACTTTTAAGTATTTACCAAATCTTTATTCCTTAAGAAATTCGGTTCATCTCTTTGTTTAAATGAGTTCATTTGCATGCAGAAATGAATTGAAATGTGTTTTTCTTGTTGATTGAATGTTTATCACTTTTTGTTCAAATCTGAACCGAATTCGGTTCATTTGTGAATTTAGTTAGGTTCACTTGATACTACTTTTAAGTATTCACCAAATCTGTTATTCCTTAAGAAATTCGGTTCATCTCTTAGTTTAATTGAGTTTATTTGCATGTAGAAATGAATTGAAATGTGCTTTTCTTTCTATTTGAATGTTTATCACTTTTTGTTCAAATCTAAACAGAATTCGGTTCATTAATGAATTGAGTTAGGTTCACTTGATACTACTTTAAGTATTCACTAAATCTGAACCAAATTCGGTTCATTTCTGGATCCAAATGAACCTCAATTAAAAGGAGAAAAAAAAATACAACAACAATAAAAGAATGACAATTGAGAGAAAAACACATGAAGAAGAAGAAGGAACGCGGAAAAGAAGAAGGAAGGCGAAGACAAAGAAGGAAAAAAGCGAAGAAGAAGGAAAAACGCGAAGACAAAGACGAAGGCGAAGACGAAGATGAAGACAAAGACGAAGACGAAGACGAAGATGAAGAAGCGTTATTGAAATGTGCGTGTGTACACGCGGGTGTAATGAAAGTGATTTTTGTTGAATTTGGGCCTGCTTGGTTGGACTTGGATAAAAATATACTTAGATGTGTAGTTGGGCTGTATATTTTTTATTAAGAAACAAAAAACTATTCGTAATATACAAAAAAATATCTAAATTAAATTACATGAAAAAAATCCAAATTATATTAAATTAATTTTTAAAGGATTGTAGATATTTCTTTTTTTTAATTGAAATTTTTTTTAAAAGAAATATCTACGTTCTAAATCTCAATACATTTGAAAAAATATCCACAATAGACAAAAAAAATTAATTATATCAAAAAATATCTAAATTACATAGAAAAAACATCTAAATCAAATAAGAAGAAGAAAAATGATGGTGGCAGAGAGGACGACGCGATAGAGGACGATGGTGCGAGGGCGAAGGCACGGTACGATGGAGGACAGCAATGCGAGGGAGGACATGCAACTTGCGCAAGAACTTCCTACAGCCAGTGGCGGAACTACATTGATGAAAAGGAGGGCAGTGGCCCCCTAAATTAATAATTTGTACATACTAAATTTCTAATTTTTTAGTTTGACCCTCTTAATTTAAAATTTTTTTTTCTTAACTTATATTTTTCATGTTAGCCCCTCCCAAAAAAATTTGTAGCTCTGCCCCTGCCTGCAGCGGCAACGTGAAGGAACACACGCGCAACTTGCCTGAGGACTCCCTACAGTAGCGACAGTGCAGCGCACTGTAGAAGTGGCACAATGTCTAGAGAACGGCCGAATTATGCGATAAGAGAGCTCCTAATGTTCACACAATGGTTACTCTATTAAGTTCTTCATATGTGTTTAAAAGAGGTTATGTTGCCTAATCTCATTATTCAAAATCTGATTAATCTTAATTATTAAAAATCTTATTTTTTAATTTTTTAATTAATTTTTAAACAAGTTGTTTAAGTTAGTTGCAGGATGAGTTGGTCCTGTACTTTCTCTTCTCCTCCATGTTCTTCTTCCATTCTTTTCAGCTAATTTTTTTTGAGAAAATCTAGGGAAATAATTAGGGTACCAGCCAACTCTACTAACTACAATGTGGGTTGCAACAAAAAAGCCTAATAACACAAAAAAAAAAAAAATCTCAGAACATTACTCAAACCTAGCCCTAATTTGATTACTCACTATTACTCACCGTGAAAATAAAAAAATACAACTGTACCTCTTTTTCCACTCCTACTCCTAACCGCGCCGTACTTCATCTTCTCTGTTAGCTCCGTTGCCGGGAAATATCATTGCCACACCAAACCATGCCAACATACAAACTCATCACCAATATTGTTAGAGACGCTTGTTCTAACCAAATTTTAAAGCAATTCCATCTTTATTTTTGAAGAATAATTGCTTCCTAGCTGATGGAACCCTGCGTAGTTTTACTCCCTAAAATTTAGTTTTCTGATACAAGCCACGTCAAAATATCCTCTAGAAATCACATTTGATTTTAGAATTATCCATTAAAAAATATTAATTTTCAATGAATTAAATAAAGTAATTATTTTAATATAGATATTTATTAAGGAAGTATCCAGCCATTATTCAAATCATTCATCCTCAAAACTCTTTCCAAACAAATACAAGAATATCAAACTTTACATACCTTGAATTGGCAGACCCATAAAGGTACAAAATTTGTGTTTCATTGTTCTTTATATATAAGACTTAAATTAGGAAAACTATTCAGCTTCACATAGTGGAATCTTGGAAGCTTCGATTGCTCTTTTTCCTTTCTGGTAATACTGGAAGAAGATATCGGTATAATTTTTCACTGGTGTGTATGATTTTGGCCTTGACTCGTTCACTAGCTGCTCAATTGGTCCAATCTCTTTATCTGAATCCGGAGTGAAGAACATAGCTATAGTAAGCCTGTCCTTTTCTTCATTTACAACTACTCTGTGGATTGGGCTACGAAATATTCCATTACTCATGATCTGTTCATTATGTTCAGCAGACTATGTTAAACTTTTTCTTTATAAATATCAAGAAGGCTTAAATCTGAACAGGCAAGCAAGTACATCATCATAAACAAGTAAATTACCAATACAAAACCCCATCAGCATGTAGGTGTAAAGACTCGGACCTTCAAGACAGAACCCCAAGCAAGAAAAAATTACTATACAACTAAGAATCAAGGCTGCGTTTTTTATTGTCTCAAAACAGCGCAGATAGACTCAATACTTTTGATTATGGATGCCAACTGCCAAGGGCTGTTATCATTTTCAGCTATTTCTGTCTTTAAAATTTTGTAAACAAAAACGAGATCAGAGGTTTTTTTTTTTGTGAACAACCAAGAGAAAAAAACAAAAGAGCAGAAAAGAAAAAGAAAAGAAATCAGGTTCTTAACAGTAAGAGAGGACAAACCACCTCTGGTGGCTGGTGCCAAAGGTGAACCTCATCAGTTCCGCTACCTCCAGATCCCATCTTTGCCAACCGATCTGCCACGACATTAGCTTCTCTCGGGATAAGCTCAAAACGAATATCCCAATCCCTTCTTAACTTCAAGTCAAAGATCAGTTGTATTACTTCTTTTTCAAGATGCCAGAGTGGAACTTGCCAACCAGTCACTAGCTCAAAAGCTGCTGCGCAATCTGTCTCACAGACAACAAGCTTAAGACCCGCCTCCCAAGCCCAAGCCAAACCTTTCCATATACTCCACAACTCCATCTTGATGACACTAGATCCAAAGGAATTTCCTGAGCATCCCATTACCCATTGACTGGAGCTATCGCGAATTACCCCCCCAAAACCAGCACAATCATCCCCCAAGTTCACATTCTCATCACAATTTAACTTCCAAGCACCAGGTTCTGGCGGAGACCAAGACAGAGGTTTTAATTCCTGGATGCAACACACTCGATTCTGAGTTGTATATTCAAAATCCACCATGCACCTGCGAGCCTTGTATGCAATTGACCCAGCAAATCCAAAAACACCCTGAAAATTACCCATATTTCTGTCTTGCCAAATTGACCATATTATAGCTGCAAATTTGGAACAACCTTCATTGAGGAGGTCATGCTTGAACCAATCGTGCACCTCGTGAGAGCCAAAGAAACACACATCAGAAAAACCTAGAGAAACCCAAACTGATCGCACCACTTCACAATCCCGAAAACAATGAAGAATTGTCTCCGGAAGTTGATTGCAACGTGTACATAAGGATGAGGAGGAGAGATGTCGCCGAAAACGCAAATATTGAGTTGGTACAGTATCATGAAGGCAAAGCCACACTAAGAGCCTCAACTTTTCAGGGACCCGCGCCTTCCAAAGCCAAAGCCAATTGATATTCCTATCCCAATTCAACTTATTCTGAATTAACCATAAATATCCTTGTTTAGCAGAGTAAAGAGTGTGCTCCCAACTCCAACCCAAATCACGACCAGAAGCCGAAATATGTACTAAACTAAGAATGTCTTCCCTCAAGTCCCTAGGAATAAAAGAGTAAATCCTCTCCAAATGCCAAACTCCATCACGGTAAACATCTTCAATGGTCAAAGCAGCCTCATAGATATCAAGAAATTCAACCCTCGCTCCTACTGGCCCAGAGTGCAACCAAGAGTCAAACAAAAAATTCTTAGAAAGAGCTCCCACTTCCCAAACAAACCCTTCCTTTAATACGGAAGCTGAGTGCACAATAGACTTCCATATATACGATGAAGAACCCATTGCTTTAACTGCAAATAGGTTTCTATTCTGGAGGTATTTCTGAAGCATAATCTTGACCCACAGTTTCTCTTGATTCATCAAAATTTGCCAAACTAGCTTTCCTAATAAAGAAAAATTGACCAACTGCAACTCCCGCAAAGCAAGACCTCCAAACTTTTTCGGAGTCGTCAAAACTCTCCAAGATGCTAAATGAAGACCACGGTGATTATGACTACCACACCAAATGAAACTTCTAGTAATCTTATCAATGTTAGAGCACACACCTGATGGAAAAAGGCTTACTTGCATCCTATAAATAGGTATAGAAGATAAAACTGATTTAGCAAGGCAAATCCGACCAGTTTTATTAAGGAAGCGACCTTTCCAAGATGCTAGCCTATTAGTAAGCTTATCAACCACATCATTAAAATCAGCTTTAGTAACTCTGCCATGCTTGAGGGGGACACCAAGGTATTTTCCCAGAGAATTAGCAAATCGGATAGAAGAAATACCAGTGAAGAGATCCTTGCGTTGTCTAGAAACATTCATAGAACAGATAGCACGAGATTTGTCAAAATTCACCTTCATACCAGATGCTCTGCAAAAGGTGGCCATAGTGTCCAAAACATGAAGCACTTGAGATTTCTTCGCTTTGCAAAAAAGGATAAGGTCGTCTGCAAAAAGGATATGGGAGATTACAGGACCTCCCCTAGACACGGTCACTGGTTTCCATCTACCAACCTCCACTTGCCTAGCAATGAGGCAACTCAACCTCTCCATACAAATAACAAATAAATAAGGAGACATCGGGTCTCCTTGCCTCAAACCCCTCTTTGGCTGAAAACCATCCAACCGGTTACCATTCTACATTAGAGAAAGGGAGGAAGACTTTACACATTTCATAATAAGAGAAACAATAGTACTTAGAAAGCCAAGCATTAGGAGAGATTGCTCCAAAAACTCCCAGCTCACCCTGTCATAAGCCTTTTCTAGGTCAATTTTAAAGTAAGAACACCTTTCTTTGATTTGGTTTTCTTCATAAAATGGAGAACTTCCTGAGCTACAATGATATTGTCTGGGGCACCCCTTCCAGGAATAAACCCTCCCTGAGGGCCAATAATATCTTGTAGAAAAGGTCGTAACCTCTCCACAACCACCTTAGTTATAATCTTGTATATGACATTACAGAGGCTGATAGGACGAAACTCTTTCATGCGAGACGGGTTATCAACTTTAGGAATCAGCACCACCAAAGTGTCAAATAGAGTACTATCCAGATCAAACCCAGCGAAAGCCTTCTTAACAAGTTTCCATACCTCTGTACGAACCACTTCCCAATATTCCTTGAAGAAAAAAGCCTGAAAACCATCGGCACCTGGGGCCTTAAAAGAGTTCATGCCCATAACCACCTTCCTAACCTCTTCTTTAGAAACATTTCTTGTGATACTTTCAATAGCTTCACGAGATAAAGAAGGTAATTCCTGATCCCCCATCACATCAAGTTCTACATGTTCCACATTACAAAAAAGATCTCTATAAAATCCAATTGCACATTCTTCGAGTTCTTGCGGATCAGTACTCCATCTTCCATCCTCCAAAAACAACCCCTGAACCTTGTTACGCTTCCTCCGCATAATGGTTTGCATATGAAAGAACTTAGTATTCCTATCTCCAAATCTGACCCAGTGCTCTCGGGATTTTTGATACCAAAACAACTCCTCTTGCATAAGCAGATTACTATATTCAGCCTGTAACTCCCTTTCTTCCTGTATAAGGGATAAAGCATCAACTCTCTCTATTCTTTGTTGGATACTGGTCACACGCCTCTCCAATTCCCTCTTTCTTTTAAAAATATTCCCAAAGACATTTCGGTTAAAGGCCAAAGTATCATCTCTGACCTGAGAAAGGCAACGAATAGGATTGGGTCTACCCTTGTCCCAAGCACCCCTGACCACTGACGAAAAACTTGGGTGATAAGACCAAGCTACTTGAAAACGAAAAGATTTTACCCCGACTCTTCTATCATTACCTTGACATCGCACCATAATGGGACAGTGGTCAGAATGCATCCTCGCCAAATTCTCCACATAGCTTTCCGGAAAACGAAAACACCAAGCATCAGTAGCCACAACCCTATCCAGCCTCTTTGAGATGAACCGATTACCCTGCATATGTCTGAACTAAGTGTACAAGGATCCATGAGCTCCCAAATCAATCAAACCACACTCATCTAGGAGAGCTCCAAACCGCTCTGCCCTTCGAGAGACAAAGTTCCCACCTTTAAAATAGAAAATGATATTTTATTGTTTTTATTTTTTATTCTTTTATTCATAAAATTTTAAAAACAGAAAATACTAAAAAATGAAAACACAATCCAAATCTACCTTAAGTCACTAAAAAAACAAAATTTGGGTACCGTACTGCTGTAAGACAGAAGAGACAAGAGAACCGGAATTGAGAAAGAAGAAAGACTAGCTTGAATAAACAATTTGATTAAGCTTTTTGAAAAAAAAAAGTTTAAAATACAAAAACTTATATTAAAAATAACTTATATATAAATTATTTTATGTTTGTTTTTTTTAATCACAAAAGTGCTTATTTTAAAGAAAGAGTAATAAAAAAACTATATATTACAGAAGAAGTCATTTTTTTAAACTTTTCTATAAGAGTACTCTAAATAAATTTTTAGAAAATCGCATATTAGTCTTGAAAATTGTATCAAACATTAATGTTGTAACTTTTCATAAATTAAAAGTTAAGAAAAGTCACTTAAGTAGCGTCTGTTTATAACTAAGGATATGATGTTGAAATATAGATATGGGAATGGATCCTCTCAATTGTTAAAAAAAAATTGAGTGTAAAGTGTGATCTCTAACCATTCATTACTCTCTCTCTCATATTTATTTTTGGTCATACTTATAAAATTAATGGTGAGAGATCACACTTTATTTCCTCAATTGTAGAAAAAAAAATTGAGAAGGTCCATTCCGTGTTTAACATGTAAGACATAAAAAGAGACATTGTGTCTTGAGATACTAAATTAGTATATATTGTGTCTTTTCTAACAGAAATAACATAAAAACACTAAACAGAAACACAATTTATTTTTTCATTTTTTTTATTATCATTATCAAATTTTTATAATTATATTTTTTATCATTTTATTTTTTCTTCTAAATTTTGTATGAATAAAAAAATAAAAATAAATTAGACTTTTTATTTTTTCTTCTATTTTTTTGTGTCACATTCTTAATATCTTATCTTTTCCTATTCTTCAAACCAAACATAGCCATATGGACATATCCAAACTGACCCTTAAGCCGATTGATGAAATTGTTCTGCCATGTCTTCATTCTTTTGTTATAATATTCCTACTTTACCCCTTTAAAAGTTTCTCATTTTAAGTCCTATCTATTATAAGTTTATAACCAAACATGATACCAAGAGACCATCCTGGTGAAAGAACCAAACTATTTAACGCAAGAGCATCTCCAATCTAATAGAGTGCTTTTGGAATTTTAAATTTGACATGTACAGGAAGTGGATTATTTACAAATTTTACTTTGCATTAGAGAGAGATGATTGATGAAATGAAATGAGACTAGAGCTGAGACAGCTTCACTTTAGTAGAGAATTACTTAAATTTTATCACCTTATATAAAGTGTAAATTAAATTGAAACTAAATATTAGAATAACAAATTTCACGTATAATCTCAAATTAATATTTATAACATTTGGTCCTACAAATATGAATGTATCATTTTGTGAGATCCAAAATAAAGATAGATGCTCTAAGGACACACACTCTAGCTACTACCCATGTTCAGCCGCCTATGTTAACTCAATCACTTACTAGTAAACATGAACAAGCTTTGCCTAATTCATAGTAACAAAGAATATAGGATGTGCGAGTTGTTACCTCTACTTGATCACCAACATTAATTAGGAGAGCATCAGAGATGATGGGAACTTTGAACCAACGATTATCTTTGAGGACTTGGAGGCCATCAACTTCTTTATCCTGCAAAAGATAAGTAACAGTTGATCCGTCGGCGTGCGGCTTCAGGCCGAGGACATGATCCGCCATGGGACAAGGAGGGTAGTAGTTGAATCTCAAGAGCATTGTATCTTTGTCTCCGCATTCCTTCAAGAGACAGTACTCTTCCAAGTTCAGTGACTTTGCCATGCCCTTCAAAATCACTTCGTTTAGCAATTTTAGCCTTTCAGTATACTCTATTACAGTTGTCCTACATCATGACACCCATTCAAATTAGGGACAATTATGTCTACCTAAAATATTTTGTATCCCATCCCTCATTACAACCAAACAAAGTATATAAGAACAATTTTAGTAGAGTAAACTACCATTTCTATCCATAGAAGTTCCGAATATTTGACAAATCTAATCATGAATAAACAAAACTAATTTTGTACCTGTAAAAAATGAAAATCTGTCATTTCTACCTATGAATAAAATTAACGTTTGGACAATTTTATCACATAAAAACCATCTTTCGTAGATACAAAACTAATTTTGTTCATTTATAGTTAAATTTGTCAGCATTTTAAAATTTTACAGCTAGAAATGATGGTTTACTTTTTCTATCTCAGAGTCACTATCTATGGTTGGTATAGGTGTCTTTGGGAGAGGCAAGAATGAGAGTAAAATTTTGATAATCTACCTAAACTTTTTATCTACATACAATATACCTGAAATCATTGGGTTTTTCTGGCCAGACTTTGAAGTTTCTCTGTTCTTCAGGCTGCACTTTGAGGTATATTCTGTCTGTCCAATCAAGCTTTTGATCTCTGAAATATATAATATCACTTCCATATCCTTCCATGTCATTTGGTTCCCTTGCATATATCATTTTTTCTTCTTTTGGAAGTTCAAAAAATTGCTTTGAAACTTCTCTAACTTTGTCAAGAAAAGAGCTTGACATTCCATGGTTTATTGCCTGAATCCCACAAAAAATTACAAGGCCTATTAAACACGTAAATAAAACGTGAATATCATCTAGACCCAAAAGAAAAAATAAAAAAGAACAAATCAAAGTGAATATCATACTTGCCATTTTCAGAATGAAAAGGGATGGGTTTAGTTTTTTATTTTTAGAATCTTTTATTTTTAAAATTTTATATTATTCTAAAACAACAAATACTGGAAACAAGATAAAATTTGCACAAAAAAAGTTATTAGAAATTCTAATTCATTCTCCTAATTATGCTCCTAATTTTCAAATAAAGAAAGTTAAAAAATTTTATCTTTTCATTTTTTTAAAAAAAATAACATATATATTTAAATTTTTACTCATTTAAGCATTAAGAAAATAATTAAAGAACGGAATTAAAACTTCAAATCCTTACCCAAATTAAATTTATTTCTAAAAAACCATTGTTACAGCATTCTCAAATTGTTTTGATTGGAGCGTAGAAAGACTTATAGTTGTATATACTCCTATTTTTGAATAACATTTTTTACATTAATTGTGATATTGTTCCCCGTTTCTATAACAAGGCTACAAGAAATATGACCTGTGGGTACCTTTTTTTTTCAAATCACGTTCAAAAAGTGTAGCCAAAAAGTAGTGATGGTGGCGTTTGTTCATAATTTTGGCCACACTTTTCATGTTATATTTGGAAAACGTGGCTATTAATAGTAATGGGCACCATTTCGAAACATGGCCAAGTTTTTAAGAAATGAAATAATTGCCTGTGAACAATCATTTTGTTGTAATCACGGTGAGTTTAGTTTGTATTGTGTTTTTTATTTTAGAATTTTTTGTCTTTAAAATTTTGTAAACAAAAAAAAAATAAAATAATAAAATCCTATTTTTTATTTTCATCACTTAATTTTACTTTTTTTTTATGAAATCCTAAAAACTGAATATTAAAAAAAAACGAAAATATAAACTAAATGCACTCTAATTTTTTTTAAAAAATAGAATATGTTTCATATTTTGAAAAAAAAAAACAGTACCTATTCTTTCGTAAAAGTAATAATCTATATATAATTTTAAATATCATAGATATAATTATATATAAGGTTAAGTACTTTTTCCATTTCTAAGGTTTGGAGTGAAAATCAAATTCGTCCCCGACCTTTTTTTGTTATTAAAATCATCCAAAACGTTATAAAATCATCTTTTTGTTTATAAACAACATTTTTTTCGGACAATTTTACTCTTAAATAAAAATAAAAAATATTAAAAAGAAAATAAACCACCCCACCCCACCCTTTACCCCATCCTTCCCACCTAAAACAGAAAAACAAAAAAAAAAAGAAATCAAAAGACACAGAATAAAAGAAGAGAGAAACAGAGAGGAAGAAGAAAGAAAAAGAAAGGAAGAAGAGGGAGGTAACTGCGGGGTAGAGTGCGGCCGCTGCCGTCGCCGGTGTCGTGGAGAGAGAGAGAGAGAGAGAGAGAGAGAGAGAGAGAGAGAGAGAGAGAGAGAGAGAGAGAGAGAGAGAGAGAGAGAGAGAGAGAGAGAGAGAGCTGCTCTATCGGCGTCGAGCTCCATCACTGGCGTCGAGCTTCTGGTGGTGAGGGGCTCTGCTCTTTCCCCTCGCTCGATCTGTCCTCTCCTCAGCCACAGCTGCGACGGCGACGGCAGTAGCTTTCCATGCCGTCGCTTCTTCCTCCTCTTTCCTTCAACCGCGATGGCGATGGACGGCAGCAACACCACCCCTCTTCTCTGAGTTTTTCTCTTCTCTCTTTTTTCTCTCTTTTCTGTGTTCTCTCTGCTAAGTTTGAAGGATTGGAATTTTGAATTTTCTATCTTGAATTTGAATGTAGTGTTGTTAATAGATTTTTGAATTTGAATATATTGTTGTTGATTCTGTGTTAACTTTGTTTGATTTTTTTGACATTAAAAAAAATAGTTGGTGTTGTTGTGATGGATTTTTGTATCTGGATATATTGTTATTGTTGATTCTGTGTTGGCTTTGTTTAATTCTTTTGAAATTAAAAAAAAAATAGTTGGTATTGTTGTTGTTGAAGATTTGAGTGGAGAGAGTGAAGTAGAGAGGAGGCTGAGGTAAAGGGTATAGTGAGGAGGATAAATGGAAAAGATGATGATGAAGGGTATTTTAGTCTAAAATTTAAAAAATGATGATTTTATAACGTTTTGTAACGTTAAGGATGATTTTAATAACAAAAAAGGTCGAGAACGAATTTGATTTCACCCCAGATCTTAAGGACGAAAAAAGTACTTAACCCTTATATATATTATATTTATTTTTTTTTTCATAGCAAAAAAATTAAACTAATAGCTTCGGATAATAATTTTATAACTTTTAAATTTGAATTTTACTATTCATTGTTCTTTAAGGAAGTGTTTGTTTTGAAGTACTGAGACAGAGATTGAGAGACTGAGACTCAGTATCGTATTTGTTAGTTCAGAGACTAGTACTAAAATTTCTGTCTCTGTCTCTAAAATTTCAGTATTTCAGTACCTCCAAAAAGTAGGGACACAGGGGACTGAAATTTTTAGAGATGGAGACTGAAACTTTAATAACATTTTATACCTAAAATACTTTCATTTCAATTAATTAATTCTAATTTTACCCTTTGTGTAAATTAAATTAGAGTTTCATTCTTGTTTCAATTCCTGTCTCCCATTTTTCACTAAACAGAATACTGAGATTTATTTCAACCCCTGTCTCTTAGTCTCTGTCTCTCAGTCTCGGTCTTTCCGTTTCTGTCTCTCCACCAAACGCTACCTAAATACGTATATTGATATCAAACCATCGTTAGCCTTAGCGGTGGCCGCCTTCTTATAGATCATTAAATAAAAGTGCGGAACATCCTTTTTTAAATACTTTTTATTGGTGTTTGCTTCGTATGACTATGAATTTATACGTATCAGATAAAAATACCACAAATAAATTATATTATTCAGATCAGTATTTAATTTTTTTCAAAAAAATATATATTATATTATTATGTTTACAAAAAAAATTTATAATTTAATAAAAAATAAAAATTATCCTTTTATTTAATTTTATAAAAAATCTAAATTTTTTATGTTTGACAAAAGTTAGTTTTTTAAATTAATCAAATTTTAAAATTTAATTTATTTTAATTTCATATTTTTAAATTTTAAATAATTTAAAAAATAAAACAAAAACATCTAAAAAAATATTTTTTGTTTTTTTTATTTTTTAATATTTTTTTTATCGAATTCTTACATCTTCTTCTTCTCTTTCATGTTACATCTATTCCCACTTCTATTATTATACCACTCATTCTAAAAGGTTCGTCTCCCTAAAATAAGTGATGTTAATAGCAGAAATGTGATAGACATAGAGTAAAAAAGAAGAGAAGGATAAGGAAAGAATCAAAAAATAAAAAATTTATAGAGATGAAGAATAATTTTTTAATTTTTTTAGATGTATTTTTGTTTTGTTTTGTTTTTAAATTATTTGAAATTTAAAATATAAAATTAAAATTAATTAAATTTTAAAATTTAATTAATTTAAATGAAATATTTTTGTAAAATTAAATAAAAAGATGTTTTTTATTTTTATTAAATTATAAAGATGTTTGTAAAAGTAATGATATGATATATATTTTTTTAAAAGAAAACAAAATGTTGATGTGGATAATATAGTTCAATATCATATTTTTATTTGTCCATATTTTTATCGTACCAATATGTATAAATTTACTGTCATAACGAAGCAAATGTATAAATTTTTAACCATCTTTAAAATAATATATAATTTGTCTTATGTGACACATTAACTTTTGATTAGTTGATATTTTAATCTGATTACTAATTAAATTAATAATTTGAGTTGTTTAAATTTAATCAAAATTAATATTTTAAGAAAAAAGGATAAAGAGGTCCTCAATGTTCTAAAAACCGGTTCGAACTGGCCGGTCGAACCGGTCGAACCGTAAACCGGAAGCTGAAGTGGTTCGGATAATAAGGAAAACCGCAGAATTTGAAAATCGGCGTTGAACCGACGAACCGGACGGTTACCGGTGGGTCGAACCGAACCGGGACCCGGCCGGTTTTTTACCCTTGCAGCAAACGCTGCTGTTTTGCGCGTTTTGGGAACCCTAATTCCCTTTTTGCCTTTGCAGTTCGCACTTTCGTCCAGGCTCCAGCACTCCAGCATCCCACAGAAGCAGAACAACACCCACCAGGCCACCACATAGAGAACGCCTGAAGCCCTGAACGCACTCACCTCCGTCGCGCCTTCAGCACCGTCACGCCGTCAGCACCATTGCGCCGTCAGCTCCGTGGTGCCGTTGGGTCCGTCGCGCCGTCAGATACCTCGCGCAGTCAGCATTGTCGCGCCCTCAGCTCCATTGTGCACTCAGCTCCATCGCGCACTCAGCTCCGTCGCGCCCTCAGCCACTTCGACCAGTCACCTCCGTCCGTCCGTCGAGCTCTGCCTCTAGGAGAAAGCAATAGAGTTCGGTTGAAGCGTTGAAGCGTTGAAGCGGTGAAGTCCTTTGAGCTCTGAGAGAAAGCAATAGATTTCCTCATTTTCAGGTAATTTTTAATTTAGTTATGAACATGATTTTGTGATGAAATCTGATACTGATTCTGATGAACTGAACTCTGAGTCTCTGAAACTGTTATGAACTGATATGTGAAGTTGTGAACTCTGTGAACTCTGATGAAACTGTGAAACTGAAATCTGATGGAAGTATGAACTGATATGAAACTGTTATGAACTGATATGTTTTAGTTATGAACTTATGATTGTTTGATTGAATCATTGAATAACTGTTGCATGATGAACTGCTAAACTGTGACTGTGAACTCTTTGATTGAGTAGCTCTTTGATTTTGCTTTATTTACTATCAACCTCAAGTTATGGTTTTGGATTGAAAATTAGGTTAACTCTGTTTTCATGCTAGCATTCATAAACACTTTTGGCATATTGGTAAGTGAAGTTGAACACTTTGTTGAAGGAATATATGACTTGATGCCTGTGAAATTGCGAAGGGTGATGTTTCAGGGTCTCTGGTGGAGTTTGACAGGGCAATTGAGTTGGACCCTTGTCAAAAGGCGTGTATGTTTATAAGCATTTTGAAAAAAAAAAAGCGTTATATCAACACTTTGGTTTGGAATGATTGTAAATTGAGTTCAAGTTACATGAAATTTGGTTGTGCTCATTGTGTTTGTTACCATATCTTTGGCAAAGGGGCCTCTCCCTTTACTACCTTGATAGGTACTCACTCTACACTCTTCTGTTATTTATTTGAGTTTAATTACTATTCACATGAAATTGCATATTTATAATGTATTGTTTATGAATCTGTAAAAAGGGGGACTGAATTGGATTCCCATTTTGTCATAGATTTGAAGAAGGAGCTGAGCAGTTTCGGCTAGATGTTGCACAAAATCCGAATGATACCGAAGAGTCCATATGCTGCTTTCTCTGTGAAGCTCAACTGTATGGAGTGGATGAAGCACGGAAGTGATATCTTAAGGTGAGTCATTAATTATGTTACTGGAATTTAACAAGAAAAACGAATATGTGAATCTTCACAAATCTGCAGCAAGTTATGGAGGATTTTGATTATTGATGACAAACTTGGATCATTTTGATGTTGCTATGTTATGTTTGATTGGTTGTTTTGTTTTTTGACTTTTGAATTTGTATTTGAATGAGATTATAACATTCTGGTTTATGTAGTTCTTTTAATTTGAATGATATTTTAAAGTTTACATTAGACTATAATTATATTTTCATGTATTTATTTATATTTTATTTATTATTTTATTATAAAATGGTTTTTTCGATTCAACCACGGTCAAACCGGTTGAACCTATGAACCAGTGAACCAGTAGCTAGAGCGGTTCGATGACCGGTTCGGTTTTCAGAACCTTGGAGGTCCTTTACATTTTCGTCCGCATACATTTAAGTTTTTGAAGATTTGAAAATACATTTAAATTTTTGACCTTCTCAAAATTTAGACACATTGATTCCTATTATTCATTTGAGTTTGTCAGACTCAACGGAAAAATCAAATGTGACTCCCATTATACTGACTTTGTCGATACAGATATCCACGTAAAAATTTTTTTTAAATAGGACAAATCAGACCCAAAGATCGAAGTATTCAGATTTTGAAAAAGTCAATGACTTAAATGTATTTTTCAAATTCTCAGAGAATTAAATATCTATAAATTAAAAAGTCAAGGATCAATTTATCATTTTCTCATTTAATTATAATAATATCATCTTGTAATTAACTTATTGTCAAAATTGATTATTTTATAATTTATAAAATATTAATAAACAAAATCTTCTATCCTAAATTTTCTTCACCATTGAACAAAACACATTTTCTTCTTCTCCAAATTTGATCTCTCTTTCATGGCTTTGCTCTATTTTAAGACCATTGTCAATCTTAAACTATAGTGAAAATTGCATAGTTATGAAATTATCCATTATTGTTATCTAATTATTTTTTTAATTAGCAAGGTGAGATAAATTGAACAAATTTTAAATTTATATATGAATGCTTTGTTTTTGTGGATTTTTTTAAATAAATAAAATAAATATTTTAATTATAAATATATGTTAATTTAAGGATATTTACGGATTTTTATTAAGTGATTTATCTCGTTTACAATATAAACGAGATAAGTTTAGTTATATCTCGTTTACACTATAAATGAGATAAGGTACGAACACTTGGCAACATATCACGTTTACAAATGTGATATAACACGAACCTTATCTCGTTTACAGTTTACACTGTAAACGAGATAAGTCCAGAGAGCGACTATAAATAGAAGTCGTTAGTTCACAGCGTTCCTGACCCTACATTTCTCCCAAATTTTTCTCATTTCTCTCTTTCTTGTACCGTTTTGTTGATATTTATTAGTTCTCCGAATGTTCTGACATGCAAGGATGCACGCACGGATGAACGGGACCCTATCATCAATCGTGTCAATGCTAGTTGACACATTGCGGGAGCTATTGACTTTGAGGTAAGTGTTGTCTTTATTATTTAAATTAATAAGTGTATGCGATTTTATTTCGAGAACTTTTATAGAGTTAGTGTTTTAACACATGAATAGACTGGATGATATTGAGGTAACACAGTTTAGGTTAGTTGTCAAGTTAGTAACATGAGTTAGGTGTATAATTTACTTATAGTGAAAGTTAGATAAGTAATTACTTTTATTTGATTAGTTAATTAAATATTTTGTTAGTTAATATTTTCTTTAAATTCGGAGAGGATTTTTGAGTATTGATTGGTTTTGTATCTTGTTTATTATGTTGTGATGTTTATTTGAGTTGCATTTTAGATTTGTGAGAATAGATTTGGACATGAACTTAGTTTGGAATCGAATCTTTATAAAAGTTTTTCTCTTAAACAGAGGCCTCGTTTGCTACTACTTAGGTGAGTTAGTCATACACTTGCACCCCTGGACGCCATCGTCCCTTACCTGAGGGAGGCTGGATTTGGTGACACAGTGCAGCTCAAGGACTTTATGTTTGACAACTCCCTGATCACTGGATTCGTGGGGCGCTGGCGTCTGAAGACCCACACTTTTTACTTGCCATGGGGTAGTGTACCATCACTTTGCAGGACGTTGCGTACCAGTGGGTGGGTGGGTGGGTGCCTGCGTGACTTCTAGACTTGCATCCAATGTATGGTAGTGACTGGGTACAGATGATAACTTTGGAATTGGATGCGGAGCATGCAGCAGGTATCAAACTGATCCACCAACATGAGTCTCAGGTATGAACTCATCGTCGTCGTCATCGTCAGAAGAACCACTTTCGTGGCTATCGACAATGTACTCTTCGTCAGATTCCTCATCCTCAACGTTCATGTCCTGCACTGGACTAGCACAGTGTAACGATCGTGGTGCGAGCGGAGGGTCATCCGATACAAAGTTCGAGCTGCTAGCACCATCACCACCAACATCACGAACTCCGCAAAAAGCTCCATTCCTTGTTCAACCATAATTCTACCGTGCACATCAAATATTAGGCGCACATGTTCATCGCCATCGAACTAGAATAGGCAAAATCGAAATACACCATTCCCCATTGGTGCTAGTATCCTATACCCAACTCTACCAACCTCATTTCTCTTACTACCACCGACGTGCGTCAATATCATACTCTTTAACTCGGACTATGAATTTGCTCTTCGAGTTCGGAACAACGCAGGACTCTCATACTCAAATATAACCCTGCTATCATTGTTTCTCATCTAATAGTTGGGATACACCATCACAACAAAAAAACCACTACCACTATACATTTTTGCTAAGTTTTTCGAAGAAAACGAAAGAGAAAAAAGAATTGAGAGATTTCTGAGGAATACCAACGATTTTTTGATCCTTTTATAAGGGGTTGATTTTTGTCCTACTCACTATGATGCACGGAGATTGACACAGACACGGGACATGACACGACATGGGACACACCGATACGCAAATTTTAAAATCTTATAAGACATGGGGACATGCATACATATAAAATGTAAAGTATTTTTTAGATAAATTGTAATTATATTTTAATATTTTATTGATATTAAAATATAAATTAATTTTTTTAATTACTTTTAATGTCTTATTTTAATTATATCAAGTATTTAAAATATTTTTTGTTTTAATAAATAATAATATTACTATATCTAAATTTATTTCAAGAATATATGTTAAGAATAAGACTGGACACACTGACACGTGATGATATTTAGGTGTGTCCAAGCGTGTCCGGAGAAAAATTTTTTATTTTTTATTAAGATACGGTTGGACACAGCAGAAACGTGTGTCGGTGAGTATCGTTTCCAAAATATGTCTGACACGCAGACACGACAACTCAGCGAAGTGTCCGTGCTTCATAGTAGTATCTCGTTACTGTATAAATCTTTTTTACTCCCACGTATTTTGTTTACAGTGTAAACGAGATATGATTAAACATCTATTTCTCATGTATCATGTTTGTAAACGTGATACATTGTCACATGTTCGTGTCTTATTTCGTTTATAATGTAAATGAGATATGGCCAAAGTTATCTTGTTTACAATATAAACAAGAACGAAATAAGTCATTTAATAAAAATTCTTAAATATTCTTAAATTAACGTATATTCATAATTAAAATATTTATTTTATTTATTTTAAAAAAATCCTCGTTTCTGTAGGAACGGAGCAAATTGAATTTATGTCCTTAAATTGATACTCTATTCATCGTTGGATTTTTGGTGCATTTATATTGTTTTTCAGTTGTTGAACCTTTTGCTGGGCCATTGAAATGAAGTTTTCTTGCGCAAAGCCATGTTAAAAGATAAAATATTTGGATTTAAAAAAGATAAAATATCCTTTTTAAAGATTTATTTTAAAATTCTAAAATATTCATTTAAAGGTTAATTAATGTAATAATATCGACTTATACAAATATAGAAAAAAAAGGTTCTTTATTGATTCAAACACTATACCTACGAAATAGGAATAGAGAAAGAGAAACAAAAATCAAAGATTTCATACAGTACTTTTGATCGAAAAATCAATCTGATTTATTTCGTAACTTTCACTCAAATAAGAAAATAAGTCAGATTCTACAGGATCAAATTTGTGGGACTTAAGGAACAAAAATACTCTTTTAGTATTATTGTTGTTTAAATTATTAAAATATTATTTTAAGATTAATTTTGAAAAGACAAAAATCTCTTTTTAAGATTAATGTTATTTAATAAAAATTAAAATGTTAAAATTTAAATTTAATTTTAATGATTAGAATACACTCTTTTGGTAATTTTAAAATGATAAAAAATAATCTAGCTCTATTTCTTCCCTCTTATAATTAGAGGTGGCAAAGCAGGCCGGCCCGCCCTAACCTGCCCCGTCCTGCCGCCCGTCTTGCCAACTAAGATGGTTCAAAATATTAGCCCGTCCCATTTTATGGTGGATTGGCGGGTCAACTGGTTATCCCACTTGACTTTTTTTTAAAAAAAATTATTAAAATTAACCAAAAAATAATAATTAAAAAATCAAATACAGATAAAAAATAGTCAAATTATAATATAATTTTTTTATTATCTTTTTTTTTTAATTTTTAACTTCAATAAAATTGTTGAAAATAATATTTGTCAATAGAACCATCTTTATTTTAAAAAATAAGTCACATAATTTAAGCAAATATACAAAATTGTAAAATAAAATAAATAATGTTAATAAGTAAAAGAAGAATAAAAACAAAAACAAAAGTGTTTGAAAATTCTATAATTATTAATTTTATAATAGTAATCACTCTTTTATTTAATTAAAAAAATAAAAATAAAATTTTCGGTCCGGCGGACCGACTTGGCCCGCCTCGCTAAAACTGGCCAATTTGGCAGATTTTTTTAATTCGGCAGGCTCCAAATTCTAGCCCGACCCACCTTTTTAGCGGGTCGGCCCGACTGGTTCAACCCGTTTTATCACCCATACTTATAATCATCAGCAGCAAATAATTTAATTGAATTCTGGAAGACAAAACTAAAAAAAATTATAAGTTAAAACAAAAAATAAAATAAAAATAAAAGCAAAACGAAAAACTCTTTAATAGAAAAAGAGAAGTAACTAAAATAAAAAAAATAAAAAATAGATATTTACCATGACCAAAAAATATAAAACATAATCAAAATCCAATACATACAATTCCAATCACACATGTTCAGAAGATGGCAGCAATCTAACAAATTACAATAAAGGTTAAAATTATGGTTTTTACATTTTACATAAAAAATAGGACTAATTATTGAAATAAAATAATTGGATTTTAAATTTATCATATTATAACTTTCTGAAATAACAAACATATTTGCAATTTTTTTTATTCTATATAAATCGTTGCATGTGTAACTGTTTCTAACTTTAACGTAATCCGCTACAGGATAAAACGAATTACTTAGAGGGTGTAGCAGTTTCTGAAAGAACGCAATCATACATAAAATGCAGTTGTGTATAGCGGTTTATGAAGAAACATTGGGTAGCTTAATCCCTGGTACCCTATAGCAGTTTATGTATATGTACATCATTGTTATTAAAATCTTTCGGATAGATCAAGGTGGAGTGGTTAGAAGGGTCTTAAATTAATCTGTTTTAAAAAAAAAATTCTAAAATAATGTGAAATTTAACAATTAGACCTGTATCAATATTTTTTTGGCAAGATTTAAGATAGTTATAATATAATTAACATTTGACTGCTGAAATAATAATATGATTATTTATCAAATAAAAAAATATCATTAAACTAAGAATCATGCGTGGTACTGTGGTTGTGCATTATTTTACTTTTTTTTAATTTTTTGGGAAGAAGGTGATTATGTACAAAAGGCACCCCACGAGCCATGAAAATGCTCGTATGAAAGAGTCGGAGTTTAGAAAAACTCCTGATAGTTCACATGATACAAGATATTAGAAAATCTCACTCTCCCGATATGATTTTTCCTTGCGAAACGAAAAACCAAACCTCATTTGTGGTGAGAAAGTTAAAGGAATGTGGCTATGATTAAGTGTATTGTATAGAACTTAGAGGATTAACTGATGGACTAGCCTTAGCATGAAAAGATAGTACTGATGTGAAAGTAAAAAGCAGCAATGAGTTTTATATTCAGTTTATAGTATTAGATAAAGAAAAACAGATTACATGAAAAGTCCATAGAAATGAATTAATTTTTTAATCTCCTTAAAATTCAATTTAATTCCGCCATTCAGAAACAAATTCAATTGTATGGCTCATTTTTTTGGATATGAGAAACATGTGTGTGTTGTGCGTTGTTATGAAAAACGTGGGTGTTAGACATGGATGTGGGACAACTTTTTCTGAAACAAAGGATGAAGAAATCGGACCATGCGATTTCTTTGTAAAAAAAATTAAGCCCACTATCAGATGGTTCGATTTGTGTGAGAGGAAAAATTTGAATTTTGGCGAAGGTAATCGGACCGTCCGATTTTCATATAGATTAATTTTTTTTATTTCGCGAAAATCAAATCGGATTGTCCGATTTGATTATTATATGTGTTATTTGAATCTGTGAATACAAATCGGTGGGTCCAATTTGCTATATATAAGTGTGTGTAACTCGTAGAGGGGTTCTTAGATCTCCTCTCCTTCCTCTTTTCTTCTTCTTTTCTTCTTCTTTCCTCAGCTTCTCTATATCTGTTATTTTGTATGAAGTAAAAAAATTTGATAGTGAAGTTTATATTCATATGAGTGAGAAAAATAGATGATAGAGTCCTACTAAAATTATATTATTTCGATCAGATTTTGTTACAAACATATGAAGGAGTAAAATTTTTTTGTAAAAATCCGTTAGATATTATTATTTCATTCACAATCTCATTCGAAGAACTAAAAGGTATGATTTGTGAGAATATAGGTTCTGCAGTGTCAAGAAAAATATCATGTATTTTATACAGATATTCTATACCGGTATTTGGTGGATTCGTTCAATTTCAAACTAAATATGTAACTGATGAAGCGAGCATGCAAGAGATGTTTTCAATGTACATTGAAAGTCGCACTCAAATATCGTTCATTGAGTTGTATATTGAGTTCGAACAATTTGAAGCTGACCGAAATATTGAACGGGAAGATTACAATAGTGACAGTGAGGAAGAGTTTGAAAGCAATTACAAAGTTTTTGGTCCAGACAGAGACGAAGATCAAAGTGACGGCAGTATGGCTCCAAATGTGACAGACGTGACAAATGCACTCGCAAATGAACATCCGTTTGAGGAGCCATCTTTCATGCGAGCTTTAGATTTGGAAGCCATGCATGCTCTGAAGTTTTCGGAATATATGAATGCAGGTACGTAATTGCCTAAATTTATACGAAGGATTAGAATTTTGTAATAATTTACATTGATCGATGGACCAAATAGTTACGTGACATGTGAAAATATACTTAATTAGTATTTGTTTATGTTTTTATTTAGTTAAATTTAAGATAATAATCTTTTTAGTTAGTTATTGATTTAGTTAAATATTAATTAGTATTTATTAATTAGTATTTATTTATGTGTTTATATGTTTATGTTTTTATTTTGTTAAAATTGAGATAATAACTTGATGTAAAGTTAATTTATATTAATATTGATGTAGTGATGTTGATTTACTTTTAATTTCACTTATTAAATATTTATTTATTAAATATTTATCGTATGGCTGTCGTCGTGGTAGAAATACCTATTGTCGCAGATGATGAATTTACCGTGGGAATGGAATTCAGTTCCAGGGAAGCTGTTATTATGATGATGAAAGTTTATACCATCCAAAGAGGTGTAGACTACCGGGTGTATGAGTCCGAGCCGTTGACATTTTATGCCAAATGTACACAGTATGGATCAGGTTGTGATTGGTTGATCAGGGTTAGCATGATCAGCAGAAAGTATTGTTGGGTTATAAGGAGGTATAATGGTAATCACACTTGTACTAGAGCCACCATTTCTTAGGATCATTCGAAGCTGGATTTGAGCACAATTAGCATTTACGAGAACGGGGCGAGACTTACATTAACTGATTAAACCGAATCCCCCGCGGACAGTATGCATTGGCATTCGACGGTGGTTACCGATGGAGTCACATGACCACGAACCTAGTGAAATACATCAAATAAGTCTTGAAGGGTGCACGCAATCTCCCTATCACTACACTTGTCAAAGCAACATTCTATAGGCTTAATGAGTTTGTTCACCCAAAAAAGAGTCGAGGCGGAGGCTCGGATTAATGCTAGACATGTTTTTTCTGATCTTGTGACTTCCAAATTGCACGCAAATCAACTTGCATTAGGAAACATCCAGGTTAATTGCTTCGGCAGGCTGAATGAGGTCTTTAAAGTGTGTGAGATGCCAAGTGGAATGGAGTATGCCGTCGACCTCCGTCGACAACGAAAAATTTCATGCAACCCTTCACCAACTGGAGCAAGCAATCAATTGATTACCTTCCCGACGTTCGGACACTCAAGGAACCCCTATGGCTTCATGTGGGCAATCTAATGAAGAACGCAGCATGAAGGAGATACTAGGAACTCCAATGGACAGTAAGGAGCATGATTTTGTACTGGAACAAGTGGAGGAAGCTGAAATTATCGAAGACAGAATTGGTTGAAGATTTAGGAGATGCTGAACCTCCATGGGAATCCAGAATTGTGGAGAATTCCGTCAAGGAATTTACAATTGATGCTAAGGAGGATAGTGCACAGCCCTCCATGTCGACATGTGTTTGTATATTGTGCGAATCAACGGCTAGATTGACAAGTGTATGTTCATGATGTTTATAAGATGGACCAAGTTTAACGAGTATACCGAGCTAGGTTTAGGCCACTGGGAAATCCTATTACATGGCCTGCTTACAACGGGTCTCGATTCGTACCAAATCCATTCCTGAGACGAGTTACCAAAGGTCGCCCAAGGATGACGCGTTTCTTGAACAAGATGGACACGTGAATGTTACGTGGTCCAAGGTGGTGTAGGCAATGTGGGGCCGAGGGCCACAGCCGTAGTAGATGCCATCAATCAGGAGGTGCAAGTGCCGACAATAATACTCATTAGAGTTATGTATTTTACATTTTATCCAAGTACTTGATGAATCTTTATCCTGCTTACTCTATGACATTTGTGACTTTATGTTTTATCCAAACACTCTATGATATTTGAAACATTGCATTTTGTAAAATCACTCTATGACATTTGTGACTTTATTAAGTACTCTATCACAAACATAGTAATGATACAAACAAAACTTAAATGATACATGGAAAAGTTAAGTGATACACATAACTTGTTAAGTACACAACTACTACTTTCTCATGGACCACTTTATATCTTTCACAAAACTCTTGCACTTCTTGGCAGCCTTTTTGAACACGGATGGTGTGAATCGATTAGCACTACAACGTGGCAGATCAACCCTAAGATTGTAACCTTTGTCTGTCTCATTTGGAGTTCGTGCCTCACCTGTACATAATTTATTAAACAGACCATCTAAACATGAATCTAATAATAGTAATCAACAGCACCTCCAAACATGAATCTAATAATAGCAATCAACATAACCTCTAATTATGAATCTAATAGTAGCAATCAAACAACGAAAAAAGAAAATCTGTACCTGCATCATCACTATGATCAGAATCATCGTCGTCGGATTCTTGATCATCATCCATATCCTCATATCTATCGTCCTCGTCATTTGGTTCATCTACTAGATAGTCATCAGTCTCTTGCTCAATTGCCTTAGTATTTTCTTTAATTAGACCCATTGAAACACGTCGTAGGTTTTGGCTGTTAAGAATTCTTCGACCACCGTCACTCCTACTAGAGTCTCCAGATACTACCCCTCCAGAAGTACCCGAGGAAATGCGGCATGGATGCCTCGCGTCCAAGGAATACCTACCCATTATCATATCAGGCTGATGGCTAGATTGTGATCGGCTTAGATCTACATCCATAAACCCAAATAACTGGCTAAATGAAGCTCCTTCTCCTGTGTTTTGAGTACTCCAATACTGCTGATGTAATGGGTAAGACGGGGTAAACTGTGTTTGAGGTACATATGGAATCGAAGACTGTGGTTGTTCTTCTAGAGGTTGAGGTTGGGGTGGCGGTGACTGTGGCTCATCATTCTCCTACTCTTGGTTGTCATTATCCCTAATTGTTGGATTACCCTCATCATTTTCTTACACCACAAGAGGTGACAAGTGACTGAATTACTCCTTTAATGAAAACAAACCTGACATTCCTGAAGATCATCAAATGACTTCCTAAAGTGAGCAAGACTAAGATACCTACATCGTCTGTCTCCACGGTCCCAGTTATGCCACCTAATATAATTTATTTCATCAACATAATTGGATTCTAAATATGAATTTATGATGTAAGTCGATAATGTCACCTGTTTGCAAGCAAAAAACTATGGGGTTCCCTAGGAACCGGCGCAAGTGTGGTAGACGGAGCCAAGCCCAAGCTAGCAGAAGTGTTAGTGGATCGTCGATTTCCTTGCAGTCAAAACGAGAAGCCCTGCATAACGCTCTGTACATGTGTGCTAGGTATGCCAATCCCCAACTATACTGTCCGATACTGCCAAAATCACGAAGCAAAGGCAGAAACTTCCAATGCACAACTGTCCCAGACTTGTCTCCAAACAAGATCGTACCAAATAACAACATAATGTGGCACTTCACGTACCTCTGAATACTGTTTTCGTCAACGCACTGTAAACGTTCTTTTAAATTCCGAAGCCACGTCAATTTTACACAGCTTCCTCTATAGTCTGACTTTCTCGGTGCAACCCTAAAATGGTGCAAACACTCAGCCTCTAAAGCTTTGTGACTACTTATAGTCACTCCTGTCATTAGAAGACCGTTTGTCGAAAGACCAAGAATCAAAGCCACATCTTCTAGTGTCACAACACATTCACCAACCGGAAGGTGAAATGTGTGTGTGTCTGGGTGCCACCTCTCGACTAGAGCATTTACCAGTGCTTTCTGGCATTGAACTATTTCAATTTGGAAAACATGATAAAAATCAGTGAACCATAAATGCTCCTCCACAGCATGATTGTACCAATTCAGAGACAATAGGTGGTTACATGTCAAATTCTGTAAACTCTACAAAAATATAACAAATTATTAATAAATTAATAATAATTACTAATTCACTACTAAAAGTTAATAATTTCCTAATAATAGTAACTAATTTATTAGACTAATGCTAATTCAACTGTTTATATCCAGAATAAACAAAATTATTAATAATACTAATAATTTAACTCCAAAATATTAATAATTCAACGGTTTCCTAAATTTTCATTCAATTGTTTTTTACATAATTATTTATTTATATATTCATAGTTTAACGGATAATAATAATTCCTATATCACCAAAAATCATAATTATTAACTAACTATTAACAATAACTAATAACTAATAACTAAATAAATTTAATTCTTATTTAACTAATTATATTCCACTTATTAAAACTTCAACTACAATAATATATTTGTATCAATTTAAATATTTAACAATAAATAACTAATTATTACCGGAGTAATATAATATATTATATTTTATAAAACCTAATTATTAACCATAATTCCCAAAATTATTACAAACAATTATACAACAATTAATATAACTCTAAACATATAATTTCTAAAATTATTACAAAAAATTCTAAACATATATTTTTAACTAATCAATCATATTAGTCTAATTCAAACATTATTATTGATTAAAATATTCACTAACTATATATATATATATATATATATATATATATATATATATATTTTTAGCTATTCTTTAAACATATATTCCTAAATTTCTAACAATAATAACAAACACAGCCACATGTATATTATTTAAACATATATTTCTAAATTTTTAAAAATAATAATAATAATTCTAAAATATAAAAAAATTTAAAAAATAAATTTACATAATCAGAATGACAGAGATAATTAATAATATGAAGTTCAAAACGATTAACATCTTTATATTTTTGTTTCTTTGGCATTGTAATTTTTTTTTACTGCAAAAGAAGAAGAAATTAACGTAGTGAAGATGAAGAAAAAGAGAGAAAATAGTGACTGAGTGGTAAGGAAGAAAATGACTTCGAAGGGAGAGAGTGGGCTCAGCAAAAGAACATATTCGTATAAGGGGCACCGCTATTGGGGGGACGCATGCGCGACACGTGGCCTGGAGGACGCAAATCAGATGGTCCGATTTGTGCCACTCTAATCGGATCGTCCGATTACCTATCCTTAAATTGGACTGTTCGATTTTTTTGATCCTGACACCACACTCGCGTATAGCACACATGCACCCCATATCGCCGTCCTACACCATTTCGCGCTCCGTATCAAAATTAAAAAGTGTCAATTGTATATGTGGTCCAACTATATATAAAAATCGAAGTGATTAATTAATTCCACCACATTTGGATTTTCTATTTTTCCCAATATAGTGTATAAAATAAAATAAAAAGGTTTAATTACTCTATTGGTCTCTATAGTTTCGTGAAATTTTTAATTAGGTCTCTATACTTTTTTTCCTTCTAATTGAGTTCTTGCACCAAAATTTTTTTTAATTGAATCTCTACATTTTTTTTATTTGAGTTCCTGTACCAATTTTTTTTTTTAGTTGGATCGCTATACAATTGAGCCAATTACTACTAAGATGGACTTAATTGAAAAAAAATTTGGTGCAAAGACCCAATTAAAAAAAAGTATAAAACCTAATTAAAAATTTTACAAAATTATAAGACCAACAGAATAATTAAACCAAATAAAAACATATAAAATATAAAATAAAAACACACACACGACTATATATATATCTCAATACATATAAAATAAAAACACACACGACTATATGCTTAAAAGGTACAGCAACTTTTATTGGCCACTATTTGTACATACTATCTGTAAAAAGATTATCTGCTTCATATAACCGCTCAAAACACCTGATTAAGCGAAGCAATTATTGTATACGTATAGTATCTATTATCCTCAACTTTGTATACTTTACGTTGATTGATTGGCTTCACAAAATCTTTTGAAAAGTGTATAGTATTACCAGCACTATTGATGTTATTTAATTCAACAAAATTATTTATACGTATACAGATTAAGATATATGGTAGATGGTTACGTTTTACAAACATTTATATAGTGGACTGACTATGACAACAATAAATAGATGATACGTATTTCAAACGTTGATAATATAAAAGTTTAAATATTAGTTAGTAATTATTAGGTTATATTTTTAAATATTAAGATATTTAATTTAATTTTATATATTTTAATTTTTATTTATTTAGTTATTAGATTTAATTTTATGTTAGCGAATTTAATTTTTTTTATTTTAACTTAACTATGATGTACAGACACGTACACGGGACACGACACGACATGGGATACGCCGATACGCAAATTTTAAAATCTTATAAGACACGAAAACTAGCGTACATATAAAATATAAAATATTTTTTAGATTAATCGTAATGATATTTTAATATTTTATTGATATTAAAATATAAATTAATTTTTTAATTATTTTTAAAGTCTTATTTTAATTATATAAAGTATTTAAAATATTTTTTGTTTTAATAAATAATAATATATACTATTTCTAAATTTATTTTAAGAATACATGTTGAATAAGATTGGTCACACTGACACGTGATGGTATTTTGGTATGTTTAAGCGTGTCTAAAAAAGAATTTTTTATTTTTTATTAAGACACGGTTGGATACAACAGACACGTGTGTCAGACGAGTGTCGTGTTCGAAATGTGTCCGACACACGGATACGTTAACTCAGCGAAGTATCTATGCTTCATAATAACTTAATAAAAAGTTATAAATATCTTCCAAACTATTATAGTTAATATAGAGAGATTTCAGAAGTGTCAAATTAGCACTCAGAGATTAAAAGAATGCTAAATTAACACTTAAAAATTAGATAAGTGCCAAATTAGCACTCCTTTAATCTCTTTATGTTGACTACAATAGTTTAAAAAATATTTATAATCTTTTATTAAAACAAAATAAAATAAGAAAAATCTAAGTCTACTAACATAAAGTTCAATTTAATAACTAAATAAACATAAATAAAAATATATAAAATTAAATTAAATATTTTAATATTTAGAAATATAAACTAATACCAATTAAATAATATTTAAACTTTTTATATTACGAATATTTGAGGCATGTATCAATAAAAGAGTAAAGGAGTAACTAGTTAGTATAATTGGTGATCTAATTTTGTTAATATACGTTTTGTCCTTCTTTAATAAGATTTATGTCTTTGGCTAATTTAACCTTGCAAGAAAAAGCATTATATTATATATATTATGTAATAAACTTTTTAAAGTTTAAATCAAAGAAATAAAGAAATTCTTAGAATATTCTTTTAAGGTGGCCAAATTCCAACGATTTTGGAGACATCCTCAAAAGCCAAAATAGGAGGAGCTTCCTGTTCCTGTTGTCGTCGTCCAATGTTGTCAACTCGAAGGCCATTGAAAACTTTAGACTTAGAGCTGGATGATGATGATGATGCTATTGCTACTCTAGGCCTAAGCCTGAACCTGGGCTTGAGCCTAAACCTGAGCTTGAGCCTGAATGTGAGGAATAGAATTGGAAGCGCAAAAGATGATGAGAGATTCTGTTGATTGAGTTTGGTGTGTGTGGAAGTGGAAGGAAGCAGGTTGAGCTGTGTGCTCTGAGCATGAATTTCTCCATTTTTAGAAAAAATAATAAGCAATGGAAATTATTTAGTTTCGTAAGAGAGAGTAGTGAGTAGCATAATATACAAACCATGTATTGTGGGTTGGAGATGGAGAACTGAACATGAGGTTGCCACCAAAGACCTTGCTTGTGGCTCTCATAAAAGGATCACACCATGTAACCAAATTCTTGGAACATATTTATTTATACAAGTATATAAAAAATAAATTTTTATTATTATTTGAAAAATTATTATCATCTATTGCTCCCAAGTAAAATTTTTTTCTTGTCTTTAATTAAAATATTTAGATTATTATCATTTAGGCTAAGATGGGAACCCAAAAACCCTAAGTCCCTAGCGCGCAATAGCCAAAGCCATTCTTCAGTCTTTACCCTCGTCACTCAGCCTCAACCATTCTCCTTGTCCTTCTCCGTCCAGCCACCGCCTTACTACCGTCGCCGTCGCAACCTCGAAGCCAGCGTCGCAACCTCGAAGCCACTGTCAAAGAATTTTCCAAGAAACTGCTCCTTGAGCTCCACCCCTCCGATTTCGACGTCCTCTTCACTCACCCGATGTTTAGACTTGAGTCCGCACCTAACGGATGGACCGGCCTCTCATACGTCTTCGAGAATGTTCGTATCTTTGACGAGGAACAACGTGTTTCTCGTGGTGAGAATGTCCTCAATGGGTTTGCCAGAGAAGGTTGCAGGATTGGGGAGATGAGTTGTGAGGATCACGACCATTACACCACTAGTTTGCAATTCATTACTCATATTGTTGGAAGGATTCTTGAAAGGTTGATGCTGGAGTCGATGCCGATTAATACGAAAGGGTACAAAAGTTTGTTGGGATTGGTGGAGAACACTGTTGGATATATCTTTGATTTGTATTATGGTTTGTTCATGTTTAATAAGAATTTTTTGGAGGTGTTGGAGAAGCTTGATTTGACGTTTTGGGATCTCAGGAAGTAGCTCATTGCGCGGATGCATCACGTGGTCAGGAATCAGTTGATGAAGAACGGTAAAAGGTTGCAGTAGTTGGATGGAAATAACATCCATGCACTGCTCTGGCGAGCTCATAATAGATCTACATTGTTGCATTCCAGGTATTTGATATTTGGTACTTGAAAAAAATTCTCAGGTCTTTTTGCTACATTGTGTGAATATTTGCGATTGATGTTTTAGAGAGTGCTTGTGTTTGCTGACATTGAGAGCATGCAACTTAATCATTTTGAATTTGGAAGATTTTGTTCTTATGATGGGAAAAATGTTAATACATAATAATGATTAATGAGTAATGATACTAATAATGCATATCCAATGATGTTGCTCTTCTAAGTGGTTTTGCTTCAAACAATTCTAGTCCGTCTGATGAGAACACAAAGCTCAAGATTGCAATAGTTGGTTTTGGAAACTTTGGTCAGTTCCTTGCGAAAACTATAGTTAGTCAAGCTCATGAAGTTTTGGCGTATTCTAGATCAGACTACTCTAATGTGGCTAGGAGTTGGGGGTTTCATATTTCAGTGACGCAGATGATATTTTTAAGCAGCATCCAGAAGTGATCTTACTCTGCATTTTCATCCTTTCTATGGTTAAAGTTCTTAAATCATTACCTTTCCAAAGGTTGAAGAGAACTACATTATTTGCTGATGTACTATCCGTCAAATAGTTTTCTAGAAATCTCTTCCTTCAACACTTGCCTCCTGATTTTGATGTTCTCTGCACACATCCCATATTTGGACCGGAGAGTGGAAAGAATGGCTGCAAAGAACTTCCTCTTGTTTATGACAAAGTTAGAATTAGGAACGAAGAATCAAGAATATTGCGATGTTATGGGTTTTTTGACATTTTTGGCAACTTCGCACAGTTCCTTGCAGCCACATTAGTCAGGCAGGGCCACACTGTCCTCGCCCACTAACGCTCCGACCACTATGCCGCAGCTAGAAAGCTTGGCGTATCGCTCTTCCAAAACTCGACGAACTAAGCAAGGAGCATCCCGAAGTGATCCTCCTTTGCTCCTCCATAATCTAAATCGAGCGCATGCTCATCGCGCTCCCTCTCCAACGCCTCAAGTGCAACACTCTCTTTGTTAATGTCCTCTCCGTCAAAGAATTCCCCAAGAAGCTCCTTCTTGAGCTCCTCCCCTCTGATTTTGACATCCTCTGCACTAACCCGATGTTTAGACCTGAGTCTGCACTTGACGGATGGACCGGCCTCCCCTTCGTGTTCGAGAAGGTTCGTACCCTCAACGAAGAGCACAGTGTTTCTCGTCGTGAGAAGTTTTGCAATGCGTTTGCCAGAGAAGGTTACTGCATGGTGGAGATGAATTGCGAGGATCACAACCTTTACGCCACCAGTTCGAAGTTCATTACTCATACCGTTGGAAGGATTCTTCAAGGGTTGAAGCTGGAGTTGACGCCGATTAATACGAACTTCCTTCCGCTCCATCACGCAACCATCGTTTGAACTTCCTTCCCTCTACCTCTGTCGCGCAGCCGTTGTCTCGCCGGCGCCAGCTCTCTAAACTCTGTCGCAACCGCTTAAGCCGAAACACAAATTAAATGACGTCATCTAGATCAATTTTCAGAAAACCGGCCACAGGTAACCAGTCAGAACCACCGCCGAAGCAATCATGCTTTGCATTGCAACCTTCAATCCTTCAGCCCCAATTCAATCACTCTACAGATTACACTGTCTGCCGTATCCTCAACTGTCACTCTCTCCTCCCATCCACATTCTCACTACTGTACAAATCGAATCACTATTGATCTTCCTCCACCTACAAACCACTCTGAGTGCATGCCATCGACGTCGCTCAGCACTTTGACTACAAGAACTAAGGAGTTCACTATCTCCAGTGCCTCAAGATTGTAATTGTCGTCTTCGGCAACTTCAGCCAGTTCCTTGTCGCCACATTAGTCTGCCAAGGCCACACCTCCTCGCTCACTCCCGATCCGACCACTTCGTTGCAGCCAGAAAACTTGGTGTATCGTTCTTCTAAAATCGTGACGACTTATAGGAGGAGCATCCCGAAGTGATCCTCCTTTCTCCTCCATAATCTTAAAGGAGCTTGTGGATCATGATCGTTATGCCCCCGGTTTGCATTTTATTACTTATACTGTTGGAAGGATTCTCGAAGGGTTGATACTGGAGTCGACGCCGATTAATCCGAACTTCCTTTCCCTCCATTGTACAACCACCGTTCAAACTTCAAAACCACCATTTTGAAATTCGTCGCGCAGCCACTGTTCTGTCAGCGCCAGCTCCCTCAACTCTGTCGCAACCTCCTGAGCCTAAACACAAACCAAACGCCGTCGTCCAGATCAATTTTCAGTAAATCAGCCACGGCTAATGTAACAACCGCCCTTCACCCTTTTCTAGAAAATTCAATTTGAAATTTGAAAACCAGTTAGAAGATAAGCTTAGAATTTTAAATTACGGATAGGAATCTAACAACTACCCTTCTTTGGAATTTAAAATACACTAATCACACCTACCACCAGAAGTATATAAATAGGGGTACACCAATAGGTAGTAGATCACCCTTCTCAAACACTAATCCTCCCCCTTCTCTTTCTACAAAAATATTCTGTGTACACAAGAGTCAACCTCATAGTCAATAAAGAGGCATTAGAAAAAAAATAGGAAATTATATTTTGTTACTTTTATGCTTGGCATGCGTTATGCTCTATTTTGTTATTATTTACCATCTATATTGTTCTTATCCTATTATCAAGGTTGTGTGTCTTATGGCATTATTCTCTTTTTCCTTTTCTTTACACACATACATCATGTTTGTCATCAAAGTTTCTTCTATACGCAAACCCATAATTGTTTAAAGCTTTTTTTTATCAAGAGTACATGCATATTTTCTGTGTTTTGTGATGAATGTTATTCCTATACTTGTTACTGCCATCTTACAAGCCTTTTAAGCCAAAAGTACATGCCTTTCCATAAACTTACTTCGATTATTTAATATGCTTTATTCTCGTTATGTGCCTTAAAAATATGATGCTACACTGTCCAAACTTATGCCATTATATTATTATTATTTCTTTAATTAAGGAGTACATGACTATCTTGTGCCATTATCATCATTATGGTATCATTACTTTACATGTCCTTTTGTCGTTTTATCTTCTTGAATGATTCTCTTCTTATGTATGTCTAAATAACATTGTCTGTAAATTGAACTGAGGGAACGATCTTTCGGTAAGGGAAGGTGACCCCCAAACACAACATATTGATATGACCCCTTGGTAAGGGAGGGTGATTGATCGAGATGATTCTTCGGTAAGGGAAGGTGATCGCTAAAACTTTCGGGAGAAGAACCTTCGGAAAGGAAAGGAAACTCCCACCTTTTATACTAGCTTGAGCTCAATGCCTTCCATAAAAGCTATAAGTTAAGAAAAGGAAAGTTTGATTGTGTTCTTATTTTTAAAGTGTATCCAGTAAGTTATGATTATGTTGATCATCCATTCCTTTGTTGGGCTTATCTATGTTGATTATTTTATTATTTTCTTTTATATATGCATACCATGCCATATTTTTAAAATCCCGCAAGTGAGATGGGGATAGATATGGAGGTGTCCACATAGCACTCTTACTAAGATCTTTTAAGTTCTCACCCCTTCTTTTTCCCATAGTATCTCCAGAGGAGCATGACACAGTGGATAGAGATGACGCAGCGCCCCCGAAAGTGAATTCTGAGTATGATCCCTCAAAGCACGCATGGGTAATTACAAACACTACTTCTGTGCTCCAAACTATCTACTTAGGTCAAGATTTCGTAGGAGAAGACCCCCAGCTTCCTGTCTTAACTTTCCTAGATACGAACACTTCAGCACCCAAGAAATGGTCACCCGAGGTGGTCTACCTCGAATCAAATTCTAAGACAGGAGAAGAGGAGTCCAACAGTCCTAGCCAGGAGGAGGACCCAGTGGAGGAGGACCCAGAGTAGTAATTGACCTTTTGCAGAAGTCCAAAGGTGGAGTACGTGCCTTATTCTCCTACTTCAGCACCCCGTCAGATCTTAGTTCACCCACACAACGGAATCGGATCTTCATCTCACAAAAAAGTATTGGAAGAGGATTGTTGGTTCCCCGATTCATGGAAGACTGAAGGGTCCTGACATAAGATAGAATATGACATAAGGATGGGAGTTTCTTCGATGAAATTAGTTAGGATGCGTTGGATTTTTTGTCATAGCAATTTTTAGGCATTTCTTTTTTATTAGAAACCGTACCAATGGGAATTTTGTTGTTATTTTATTTGCTCGAACTTACTTGTGTGTGTTCAATTTTGTCTTTTAATTGCTTATTGATTTTATCCAAAACTTCATGCATATTTCTCTTCTTCCTTGCATAACGATTGGGTTAATTTGCTTCCTAAAAGAGTGACACCCTATCTAAAAGCCTTCAAGGATAGGATTTAAGTTAGGGTGTTATAGCTAACCATTCAGAACTACCGCCAAAATAACTATGCTCTCCATTGCAACCCTCAACCCTTCAACCGCACTTAATCACTCCCCAGATTAACTGTCCTCCATACCCTCAACTGTCACTCTCTCCTCCCATCCACAATCTTACTACCGTCTAAATTAAATGCCTATTGTTCTTCCTCCACCTACAGACCCCTCCGTGTTCATACCATCATCTACCAAGGCCACACTATCCTTGCCCACTCCCGCTCCGACCATTTCACCGCAGCCAGGAAGTTTGGCGTATCGTTCTTTCGAAACCCCGATGACCTATGCGAGGATCATCCCGAACTGATCCTCCTCTGCTCCTCCATAATCTCAACCAAGCGCGTGCTCATCACGCTCCCTCTCCAGCGCCTCAAGTGCAGTACTCTCTTTGTTGACGTCCTCTCCGCCAAAGAATTCCCCAAGAAACTCCTACTTGAGCTCTTTTCCTCTGATTTCAATGTCCTCTGCACTCACCCAATGTTTAGACCTGAGTCTGCACCTGACGGATAGACCAGCCTCCCTTTCGTCTTCAAGAAGGTTCGTATCTTCGATGAGTAGTACTGTGTTTCTTGCTGTGAGAAGTTCCTCAATGCATTTGCCAAAGAAGGTTGTAGGATGGTGGAGATGAGTTGCTAGGATCAGGACCGTTATGCCGCCAGTTTGAAGTTCAATATTAATGCCGTTGGAAGGATTCTTGAAGGGTTGATACTGGAGTCGACACCGATTAATACTAACTTCCTTCACGTCCATCACGCATTCACCGTTCGAACTTCGAAGCCATTGTCCTGAACTCCATCGCAACCTCCTGCCTCCAACACGTAGCCAATGTCCCACCAGCGTTAGCTCCCTGAACTCTGTCGCAACCTCCAGAGCCTAATCACAATCCAAACGACATCATCCAGATCAATTTTTCAGAAAATCAGCCACGACTAACCAGTCAGAACCGCCGCCGGAACAACCATGCTCTGCATTGACACCTTCAACCCTTCAACCCCATTCAATCACTCCCCAGATTACACTGTCCACCGTATCCTCAACCGTGACTCTCTCCTCTTATTCACATTCTCACTACCATCCAAATTGAATCGCTATTGCTCTTCCTCCACTTAAAAAAACTCTGCATGCGCGCCATTGAAGCCACTTAGCTCTTTGACTACAAGTCAAAGCTCGCCAAGGAATTCACTATCTCCCAGCACCTCAAGATCACAATTTTCGGCTTCGACAACTTCGGCCAGTTCTTTGCAACCACATTAGTCTGCCAGGGCCACACCGTCCTTGTCCACTCCCACTCTGACCACTCCGTCAGAGCTAGAAATCTTGGTGTATATCCAAAACCCCCATGACCTAAGCGAAGAGCATCTCGAAGTGATCCTCCTCTAGTTCTCCATAATCTAAACCGAGCGCGTGCTCATCACGCTCCCTCTCTAGTGCTTTAAGCACAACACTCTCTTCGTTGACGTCCTCTCTGTCAAAGAATTCCCCAAGAAGCTCCACCTTGAGCTCCTCTCCTCTGATTTCGATGTCCTCTGCACTCATCCGATGTTCGAACCACAGTCCGCACTTGACGGATGGACCAGCCTCCCCTTCATCTTCGAGAAGGTTTGTATCCTCTACGAGGAGCACTGTGTTTCTCGTTGTGAGAAGTTCCTCAATGCATTTTTCAGAGAAGGTTACAAGATGGTGGAGATGAGTTGCGAGGATCACGACCATTATGCCGCCGATTCGCAGTTCATTACTCATACTGTTGGCAGGATTCTTGAAGGGTTGATGTTGGAGTCGATGTTGATTATTACAAACTTCTTTCTCCTCGATCGCACAACCACCGTTCGAACTTCGAAGCCACTGTCCTGAACTCCGTTGTGTAGCCACTGTTCCGTGGTTGCAGAATTTCACAAACCACAACTTACCGACAAGTGCACCGGGTTGTACCAAGTAATAACTCACTGTGAGTGATTGTCGATCCCACAAAGATTAACGGACTAAGCAAACAGTGGTTTATTAGCTATTCTAATTAACAAGTAATTTTTTAATTAATTTCAAAAAGATTAAAATATTTTTTTAGGATTCGAGTTGTTTGATTTTTAAAAGATTAAGAATTAATATTTGGAATTAAAAAAGATAAAATATCCCTTTTAAATATTTATTTTAAAATTCTAAAATATTCATTTAAAGGTTAATTAATGTAATAATATCGATTCATACAGATACAGAAGAAAAGGTTCTCCATTGAATCAAACGCTATACCTACGAGATAGGGATAGAGAAAGGGGAAAGAAAAAATCGAAGATTTCACACATTACTTTTGATAGAAAAATTAATCTGATTTATTTTGTACCTTTCGCTCAATAAAAAAATAGGTCAGATTTTACAGGATCAAACTTGTGGGACTTAAGGAACAAAATTACTCTTTTAGAATTAATGTTGTTTAAATTATTAAAATATCATGTTTAAGATTAATTTTGGAAACACCAAAATCTCTTTTTAAGATTAATGTTATTTAATAAAAATTAAAATGTTAAAATTTAAATTTAATTTTAATGATTAAAATACACACTTTTTGGTAATTTTAAAATGATAAAAAAATAATCTAGCTCTGTTTCTTCCCTCTTATAATTAGGAGTGGAAAAGCAGGTCGGCCCGTCCTAATCCGCCCCGTTCCGCCGCCCGCCCTGCCAACTAAGATGGGTTACCCGCCTCATTTTATGGCGGATTGGCGGGTCGGCGAGCTAGCCCACTTGACTCTTTTTTTTTAAATAAAATTTATTAAAATTAACCAAAAAATAATAATTAAAAAATTAAATACAGATAAAAAATAGTCAAATTATAATATAAATTTTTTTACTAACTCTTTTTTTTATTTTAAACTTTAATAAAATTGTTCAAAATAATATTTGTCAATAGAACCATCTTTATTTTAAAAAATAAATCACATAATTTGAGCAAATATACGAAACTGTAAAATAAAATAAATAATGTTAAAAAGTAAAAGAAGAATAAAAACAAAACAAAAGTGTTTGAAAATTCTATAATTATTAATTTTATAATAGTAATCACTCTTTTATTTAATTAAAAAAAACTCTCTAGCCCGGCCTTCCCCGCCAAAACTTGCCAATTTGGCGGTGTAAATTTGGCGGATTTTTTTAATTTGGCGGGCTCTAAATCCTAATCCGACCCGCATTTTTAGCGGGTTTAGCGGGTCGGCCCGACGGGTTCAAACCATTTTGCCACCCCTACTTATAATCATTAGTAACAAATAATTTAGTTGAATTTTAAAAGACAAAACTAAAAAAAAATTATAAATTAAAACAAAAAATAAAATAAAAAATAAGAGCAAAATAAAGAACTCTTTAATAGAAAAAGAGAAGTAACTCAAATAAAAAAAAAGTAAAAAAAATAGATATTTACCATGACCGAAAAACATAAAACATAATTAAAATCCAATACATACAATTCCAATCACACATGTTCTGAAGATGGTAGCAATCCAACAAATTACAACAAAAATTAAAATTATGGCTTTTACCTTTTACATAAAAAATAGGACAAATTATTGAAATAAAATAATTGGACTTTAAATTTATCATATTATAACTTTCTGAAATAATAGACATATTTGTAATTTTTTTATTCTATATAAATCGTTGTAGGTGTAACTGTTTCTAACTTCAACGTAATCTGCTACAGGATAGAACGAATTACTTAGAAGGTGTAGCGGTTTCTGAAAGAACGCAATCATACATAAAATGCTGTTATGTATAGCGGTTTATGAAGAAACATTGGGTAGCTTAATCCTTGGCACCCTATAGCAGTTTATGTATACGTACATTATTGCTATCCAAATCTCTCGGATAGATCAAGGTGGAATGGTTAGAAGGGTCTTAAATTAATCTGTTTTTTAAAAAAATTCTAAAATAATGTAAAATTTAACAATTAGACTTGTATCAATATTTTTTGGCAAGATTTAAGATAGTTATAATATAATTAACATTTGACCGCTGAAATAATAATATGATTATTTATCAAAAAAAAAAATTATTAAACTAAGAATCTTGCGTGGTACTGTAGTTGTGCATTATTTTACCTTCTTTTGATTTTTTGGAAGAAGGTGATTATGTACAAAAGACACCCCACAAGCCATAAAAATGCTCATGTGGAACGGTCGGAGTTTAGAAAAATTCTTGATAATTCACATGATACAAGAGATTAGAAAATCTCACTCTCCTGATATGATTTTTCCTTGCGAAACGAAAAACCAAACCTCATTTGTGGTGAGAAAGTTAAAGGAATGTGGCTATGATTATGTGTATTGTATAGAATGTAGAGGATTAGTTGATGGACTAGCCTTAGCATGAAAAGATAGTACTGATGTGAAAGTAAAAAGTAGCAGTGAGTTTTATATTCAGTTTACAGTATTATATCAAGAAAAATAGATTATGTGAAAAGTCCATTGAAATGAATTTATTTTTTAATCTCCTTAAAATTCAATTTAATTCCGCCATTCAGAAACAAATTCAATTGTATGGCTCATTTTTTTGGATATGAGAAGCATGTGTGTGTTGTGAGTTATTATGGAAAATGCATGTGTTAGACATGGATGTGGGACAGCTTTTCTTGAAACAAAGGATGAAAAAATCGGACCATGCGATTTCTTTGTAAAAAAAATTAAGCCCACTAATCGGACGATCCGATTTGTATGGGAGGAAAATTTTGAATTTTGGCGAAGGTAATCGGACCGTCCGATTTCCATATAGATTTATTTTTTATTTCGAGAAAATCAAATCGGACCGTTCGATTTGATTATTATATGTGTTATTTCGTATGAAGTAAAAAAATTTGATAGTGAAGTTTATATTCATATGAGTGAGAAAAATGGATGATAGAGTCCTACTAAAATTATATTATTTCAATTAGATTTTGTTACAAACATATGAAGGAGTAAAATTTTTTTGTAAAAATCCGTTAGATATTATTATTCCATTCACAATCTCATTCGAAGTACTAAAATGTGTGATTTGTGAGAATATAGGTTCTGCAGTGTCAAGAAAAATATCATGTATTTTATACAGATATCCTATACCGGTATTTGGTGGATTCGTTCAATTTCAAACGAAATTTGTAACTAATGAAGCGAGTATATAAGAGATGTTTTCAATGTACATTGAAAGTCGCACTCAGATATCGTTCATTGAGTTGTATATTGAGTTCGAACAATCTAAAGCCGACCGAAATATTGAACGGAAAGATTACAATAGTGACAGTGAAGAAGAGTTTGAAAGCAATTACAAAGTTGTTGGTCTAGACAGAGACGAAGATCAAGGTGACGGCAGTTTAGATCCAAATATGACAGACGTGGCAAATGCACTCGCAAACGAACATCTGTTTGAGGAGCCATCTTTCATGCGAGCTTTGGATTTCAAAGCCATGCATGCTTCGGAGTTTCCAGAATATATGAATGCAGGTACGTAATTGTCTATATTTATACGAAGGATTAGAATTTTGTAATAATTTATATTGATCGACGGACCAAATTGTTACGTGATATGTGAAAATATACTTAATTAGCATTTGTTTATGTGTTTATTTAGTTAAATTTAAGATAATAATCTTTTTAGTTAGTTATTGATTTAGTTAAATATTAATTAGTATTTATTTATGTGTTTATGTATTTATGTTTTTATTTTGTTAAAATTGAGATAATAACATGATGTAAAGTTAATTTATATTAATAATGAAGTCGGTGCCATTGACATTTTATTCCAAGTGTACACAGTATGGGTCAGGTTGTGATTGGTTGATCAAGGTTAGCATGATCAGCAGAAAGTATAGCATGATCAGCAGAAAGTATTGTTGGGTTATAAGGAGGTATATTGGTAATCACACTTGTACCAGAGCCACCATTTCTTAGGATTATTCAAAACTGGATTCGAGCACAATTGCAGAAGTAATAAAGCTGTTGGTTGAGGCTGACCCCTCTAGAAAGGTGAAATCAGTTATTGCGGAAGTGCAATCGAAGTTCAATTACACTGGCAGCTATCGAAAAGCATGGTTGGCTAACCAAAAGTTAGTGGAAAAAATATTTGGAGGTTGGAAAGCATCGTATGAAGCTTTGCCCATATGGTTTGTGGCCATGTGTCATAAGGAGTCATCAGCAGTCGCCCATTTCGAGACTATGCTTGCATATCAAGGCGATGACTTGGTAACTGATATCCAAGTATTGCATCAAGTCTTCTAGAGTTATTACCCCTACATTAGAGAATTCAAACATTATAAACCAGTTGTCTAGGTGGATAAGACTCACTTGTATGAAAAGTATAAGGGTTGTCTATTGGTTGCTGTGTCACAAGATGGTAATAATAATATCATCCCAATTGCATTTGCTATTGTGGAGGAAGAGACTTCTGATGCGCGACACTTTTTTCTTAGTAACATGCGACAACATGTGGGGACTCGGGATGGTGTGGGACTGATCTCTGACCGACACGAATCCATCAATGCAGCTGTGCCCCGTAGTAATGGAGCTTGGTCGCCTCCTAGAGCTTTCCAAATATTTTGCATCAGGCATATAGAGTCGAATTTTCTGAGAAAGTTCAAGGCACTGTACCTGCAAAAACTTGTCGTCAATATAGGTAACATTGAGTAATTCAAAGTTCATTATTAACAGAGTTACCTTTAAACAATGTTTTCCATCTATTTTTTTCTTTTTTTCTCTTATTGCGTAGGATATTCGAGGACTGTTGGCAAGTACGAATTAGCATTTACGAGAACGAGGCGAGACTTACACTAACTGGTTAAACCGAATTCTCCGCAGACAGTATGCATTGACATTCGACTGTGGTTACTGATGGGGTCACATGACCACAAACCTAGTGGAATGCATCAACTCAGTCTTGAAGAGTGCAAGCAATCTCTCTATCACTGCACTTGTCAAAGCAACATTCTATAGGATTAATAAGTTGTTCACCCAAAAAAGAGTCGAGGCGGAGAATCGGATTAATGCTGGACATGTTTTTTCTGAGCTTGTGACCTCCAAATTGCATGCAAATCAACTTGCATCAAGAAACATCCAGGTTAATTGATTCGACAGGCAGAATGAGGTCTTTAAAGTGCGTGAGATGCCAAGTGGAATGGAGTACGCCGTCGACAACGATGTGAATGTGGTGAGTTCCAGGTGGACCGAATTCCATGTCGACATGTGTTTGTATGTTGTGCAAATCAACGACTAGATTGGCAAGTGTATGTTCATGATGTTTATAAGAGGGACCAAGTTGGACGGGTATACCGAGCTAGGTTTAAGCCACTAGGGAATCATACTACATGGCCTGCTTACAACGGGTCTCGATTCGTACCAAATTTGTTCCTGAGACAAGTTACCAAAGGTCGTCCAAGGATGACGCGTTTCTTGAACAAGATGGACACACAAATGTTATGTGGTCCTAGGCGGTGTAGGCAATGTGGGGCCGAGGCCCACAGCCATAGTAGATGCCGTCAATCAGGAGGTTCAAGTGCCGACAATAATGCTCAGTAAAGTTATGTATTTTGCATTTTATCCAAGTATTCAATGAATCTTTATCCTGCTTACTCTATGACATTTGTGACTTTATGTTTTATCGAAACACTCTATGATATTTGAAACATTGCATTTTGTAAAATAACTCTATGACATTTGCGACTTTATCAAGTATTCTATCACAAACATAGTAATGATTCAAACAAAACTTAAATGATACATGAAAAAGTTAAGTGATACACGTAACTTGTTAAGTACACAACTACTACTTTCTCATAGACCACTTTACATCTTTCACATAACTCCTGCGTTTCTTGGTGGCCTTCTTGAACAAGGATGGGGTGCATCGATTAGTGCTACGACGTGGCGGATCAACCCTAAGATTGTAGCCTTTGCCTGTCTCATCTGAAGTTCGTGCCTCACCTGTACATAATTTAATTAAACAGACCATCCAAACATGAATCTAATAATAGTAATCAACAGCACCTCCAAACATGAATCTAACATAATCAATCAACAGCACCTCTAAACATGAATCTAATAGTAGAAATCAACAGAACCTCTAATTATGAATCTAATATAAGTAATTAAACAACGAAAAAGAAAACCTGTACCTGGACCTGCATCATCACCATGATCAGAATCATCGTCGTCGGATTCTTGATCATCATCCATATCCTCATATCTGTCCTCCTTGTCATCTAGTTCATCTACTAGATAGTCATCAGTCTCTTGCTCAATTGTCTTAGTATTTTCTTCAATTAGACCCATTGAAACACGCCGTGGGTTTTGGCTGTTAAGAATTCCTCGATCACCGTCACTCCTACTAGAGTCTCCAGATACTACCCCTCCAGAAGTACTCAAGGAAATGCAGCATGGATGCCTCGCATCCAAGGAATACCTACCCATCATCATATCAGGCTGATGGCTAGATTGTGATCAGCTTGGATCTACAGCCATGAACCCAAGTAACTGGATAAATAAAGCTCCTTCTCCTGTGTTTTGAGTACTCCAATACGGCTGATGTAATGGGTATGACGGGGTAAATTGTGTTTGAGGTACATATGGAATCGAGGACTATGGTTGTTCTTCTAGAGGTTGAGATTGGAGTGGCAGTGACTGTGGCTCATCATTCTCCTGCTCTTGGTTGTCATCATCCCTAACTGGATTTAGCCTCATCATTCTCTTGCACCACAAGATCCGATAAGTTCATGTGGTTGCCATATTTTGTATGGTACCAATGCATGTAAATCTCTAAGGGATGCTATGGAGGCACGGGAATCTCAATAAGAATGTGATTATACTTGTTTGTCCACTGTATCACCCAAAATGAATGAGTCGTGATTGTGGCCCAGTCAAGATTCTTAGGACTAGTCAGGACTTCCCCGTGTGTCTTATCCAGACTCCGTTCCTGATGAGGAACTCCCTAAATGAAACCAAACTATCGCCTAAACCAATCAGTTGCATGCCACTCAATGCATTCAAATGATACCAATGGCACCGTAGCGCTCCACACAACTGAGTCAATGTAGACTTCTACAGTAATTAAGTCTGGCTCAATGCGATCAACACCATAGGCCTGCACACAAACTGCACTTCATCCCACACAAACTGCACACAATAAAAGAAACAAATGATTACAAGCCAAATAATAAGTACACTAAAATAAAAACAAATACTCCTTTAATAAAAACAAACCTGACCTTCCTGAAGATCATCAAATGACTTCCTAACGTTTGCAAGACTAAGATATCTATAGCGTCTGTCTCCACGCTCCCAGTTACGCCACCTAATATAATTTATTAATGCAATTGGATTCTAAATATGAATTTACGATGTAAGTCGATATTGTTACATGTTTGTAGCAAAAAATTGTGGGGTTCTCTAGGAAATAGCACAAGATGTGGTAGACGGAGCCAAGCCCAAGCTAGCAAAAGAGTTAGTGGACCGTCGATTTTCTTGCAATAAAAACGAGAAGCCCTGCATAACACCTTGTATAGGTGCGCTAGGCATGCCGATCCCCAACTATACTGTCTGATACTACCAAAATCACGAAGCAATGGCAGAAACTTCCAGTGCACAGCTACCTCAAACTTGTCTCCAAACAAGATCGTACCAAATAACAACATAATTATGTTAATATACGTTTGTCCTTCTTTAATAAGATTTATGTCTTTGGCTAATTTAACCTAGCAAGAAAAAGCATTATATTATAGGAAACATTTCAAGTGTACCGGGAGTACCGGTGTTCTAGTTGTTTTAACCGTTGATCTGAATTATAAAAAATATATATAATATATATTAATTGAAATTAATGGTTAAAACAATTGGTACACCGGTACTCCCCGGTGCACTTGAAATGTTTCCTATATTATATATCTTGTGTAATAAACTTTTTAAAGTTTAAATCAAAGAAATCAAGAAATCCTCAGAATATTCTTTCAAGGTGGCCAAATTCCAACGATTTTGGAGACATCGTCGGAAGCCAAAACAGGAGGAGCTTCTTGTTCATGTTGCCGTCGTCCACTGTTGTCAACTCGAAGGCCATTGAAAACTTTGGACTTAGATGTGGATGATGATGATGATGCTACTACTAATCTGGGCCTAGGCTTGAGCCTGACCTGAGCCTGAGAGTTGGGCTTGAAAGTGAGGGATAGAATTGGAAGCACAGAAGATGATGAGAGGTTCTACTGATTGAGTTTGGTGTGTGTGGAAGTGGAAAGAAGCAGGTTGAGCTATATGCTCTGAGCATGAATTTCTCCATTTTTAGAAAAATAATAAGTAATAGAAATTATTTAATTTCGTAGGAGTGAGTAGCATAATACACAAACCATGTATTGTGGGTTGGAAATGGAAAACTGAACATGAGGTTGCCACCAAGGACCTTGCTTGTGGCTTGATGAGCGGATAATTTATACGCTTTTTGGCATTGTTTTTAGTATGTTTTTAGTAGGATCTAGTTACTTTTAGGGATGTTTTCATTAGTTTTTATGTTAAATTCACATTTCTGGACTTTACTATGAGTTTGTGTATTTTTCTGTGATTTCAGGTATTTTTTGGCTGAAATTGAGGGACTTGAGCAAAAATCAGATTCAGAGGTTGAAGAAGGACTGCTGATGCTGTTGGATTCTGACCTCCCCGCACTCAAAATGGATTTTCTGGAGCTACAAAACTCAAAATGGTGCGCTTCCAATTGCGTTGGAAAGTAGACATCCAGGGCTTTCCAGCAATATATAATAGTCCATACTTTGCCCGAGTTTAGATGACGCAAACTGGCGTTCAACGCCAGCTCTCTGCCCAATTCTGGCGCCCAGCGCCAGAAACAAGTTGCAAAATGGAGTTCAACGCCCAAAATGGCACAAAAGCTGGCGTTCAACTCCAAGAATGACCTCTCCACGTGTAGACTTTAAGCTCAGCCCAAGCACACACCAAGTGGGCCCCGGAAGTGGATTTATGCATCAATTACTTACTTCTGTAAACCCTAGTAGCTAGTTTATTATAAATAGGACCTTTTACTATTGTATTAGATATCTTTGATTAGTTATATGCTATCTTAGATCACGTTTGAGGGCTGGCTTCTCGGCCATGCCTGAACCTTTCACTTATGTATTTTCAACGGTAAAGTTTCTACACTCCATAGATTAAGGTGTGGAGCTCTGCTGTTCCTCAAAGATTAATGCAAAGTACTACTGTCTTTCTATTCAATTCAACTTATTCCGCTTCTAAGATATCCATTCGCACCCAAGAACATGATGAATGTGATGATTATGTGACGCTCATCATCATTCTCCCTTATGAACGCGTGCCTGACAAACACTTCCGTTCTACATGCGAACAAGCTAGAATGAATACCTCTTGGATCTCTTAATCAGGATCTTCATGGTATAAGTTAGAACCCATGGATGGCCATTCCTGAGGTCCAAAAAGTCTAAACCTTGTCTGTGATATTCCGAGTAGGATCCGAGAAGGGATGGCTGTGACGTACTTCAAACTCGCGAGTGCTGGGCGTAGTGACAGACGCAAAAGGATAGTAAATCCTATTCCAGTATGATCGGGAACCTCAGATGATTAGCCGTGCCGTGACAGAGCATTTGGACCATTTTCACAAGAGGAGGGGATTGTAGCCACTGACAATGGTGATGCCCTTGCATAAAGCTTGCCATGGAAAGGAGTAAGACTGATTGGATGAAGACAGCGGGAAAGCAGAGGTTCAGAGGGACAAAAGCATCTCCATACGCTTATCTGAAATTCTCACCAATGATTTACATAAGTATTTCTATCCTTAGTTTCTATTTAATTAGTATTATTTTCGAAAACTCCATAATCAATTATTATCCGCCTGACTGAGATTTACAAGGTGACCATAGCTTGCTTCATACCAACAATCTCCGTGGGATTGACCCTTACTCACGTAAGGTTTATTACTTAGACGACCCAGTGCACTTGCTGGTTAGTTGTATTGAAGTTGTGACAAATTATGAATTGAGATTAGAGCACCAAGTTTTTGGAGCCATTACCAGAGATCACAATTTCGTACACCATGGCTCTCATAAAAGGATCACACCATGTAACCAAATTCTTGGAACATATTTATTTATACAACTATATAAAAATTAAATTTTTATTATTATTTGAAAAATTATTATCATCTATTGCTCCCAAGTAAAATTTTTTTCTTGTCTTTAATTAAAATATTTAGATTATTATGATATAGGCTCAGATGGGAACCCACGAACCCTAAGTCCCTAACGCGCAGTAGCCAAAGAATTCTTCAGTCTTCACCCTCGTCACTTGGTGCGAAATTTATAACCACAAACTAACTGGCAAGTGCACCGGGTCGTACCAAGTAGTACCTCAAGTGAATGAGGGTCGATCCCACGAAGATTGATGGATCAAGCAACAATGGTTAATTGATTGGCTTAGTTAGACAAACAGAAAGTGGTGTTTGAGAGTTCAATTGCATTAAACAGTAAATTCAGGAAATCAGAAAGCAAACAGTAAACAAGTTGGGAATGATATATGGAGAAACAGTTAAGGCTTCAGAGATATCTATTTTTCGGATTGACTTTTTTTACTAACTAATTTAATCATGCAAGATTCAATTCATGGCAAACTATATATGACTATGCCCTAATTCCTTATACCTTCTTAATCTACTCTAACTTTCATCAACCGCCAATTCCTTGGTCACTTAATTCCAATTAGAGGGTGAAGTTCAATTCTAGTTTATATGCCACAGAAACTCTAATTACAAAAATATAAAAGGATTATATGTCACGTATCCCGTTAAGTCCAGATAATTAGAAATTTAGGAGAATATATTTTCAAACTGTTGTTCAAGTAAAGAGCTTTTCCAAGTTATACAAGAACTCAATTAGAACAAGGGTCATACTTCCGTTCCACCCAAATTCATAAAATAAAGAACAAAAATAATTCATGAATTATAAATCAGTACATGAATTAAAATAGAAAAAATAATAGTATCAATCCATCCAATAGACAGAGCTCCTAACCTTATCAGTGGGGGGTTTAGTTGCTCATGGTTCAGAGAGAAAAACTAGGATTCTGGTAAATTGTAAATTGCAGAATGAGGTAGAAGAGAAGAGAGGCCGAAGAACTGATTCTTTTTCCTTTTACATCTAATTCTAATTAATGTAAAATATATTTTCTAAAACTAAAATAATATCTTTTCCTAATTGTAAATAAAATAAAAGTTGAATCAAAATTAATTTGATTGATCCGTGCAGGGCTTGAAGAGTGTGGGGACCATTGGATTCATTAAGCTCCACGCTGAACTTGGCTTTTTCCAAGTTCAATGTGGAAAAGGCAGCAAGTGCTTCAGCGTGTTCCTTTGAATCCTCCCAAGTTCAGCGTTGAGAAGGCAGCAAGTTCTTCCTTGGAAGTTCTCCAATCCATGCTGAACTTGGCAGGAACCAAGTTCAACATGGAGGATGCAGAGGTTGCTGGAGAAGAAATGTGAACTATTATATATCGTTGGAAAGTTCTGAAAGTTAACTTTCTAATGTCACTAGAATCACGTCAATTAGACCTCTGTAGCTCAAGTTATTCCAGTTTGAGTGCAAGGAGGTCAGGATTGACAGCATCATTCGCTTTCTCCCTTTTCTGCTACAAAACTCCGTCAAATCCCTCTGGATGCTACCTGAAATAAATAGAATTGTGCGCAACTCAAAGTAGCATCCATAGTAGCTAAAAGATATTTAAATTTTAATTTAACTTAGCAATTCAAGTGCAAATTCACAAGGAAAAGATAGATAAGATGCTCACGCATCACAACACCAAACTTGAATTGTTGCTTGTCCTCAAGCAACCAAAATACGTGCATGATTAAGACCTGAATTTTCATGAGAAGTGAGAGTTTAGTCATGCTCAAGTCTATTCTTAAAATGGGATTTATTCATTGTAACTCTGAACAGTTTTGGCATCTCACTCTCCTTTGAATCAGAGGAATGTCAGTGTCATTCGGAATTAGAATCCGGATCATATTATGAATTCTTTGATCTTTATACTCCAGTTTAATCATTGAACACAACAAAATTTACTTTAATTCTCTTTTCTTTGGTGCTTTGCACCTTGAGCCTAGCCGTGACTTTAAATGTTTTGTCTCAAGCTTTACTTGACACAGAAACACCACAAGCACTTGACTGGGGAACTATTTTTAAATTTTTATTTTTCTTTCAGTTACTCCCAGACAGTGTTGCTCAAAGCCTTTGGCATATTCTGTTGAATGCAATTGGTTGCCACTCTAAATACTCTTTCTCAAAGGTTACTTGAAACAAGAATATCACAAGCATATGACTAGGAAAATAACTCTTTGAGCTTTTGATTATTTCAGACCCCCTAGTCATTGATACTCAGAGCCTTGCACCTTGCTTTTATGCTTATTTTGCTGTCTCTTTTGCTTCAAGGATTAAATTTTTTGTTTATTTCAGAGAAGTCATAATAATTCTCTAAATCCCTCTTCCTCATACATTAACATCCCTTGATTCAAATTCAAATATGCACTATTTATGTCATTCATTCAGGCAAATAGTACCACCACATTTAAGTAAATAAGGTTAATCTTAAATATAAATTCACTCTTTTCATGCATTATATCATTTCTTTCTTTTCTTTTGATTTTCAAGCTCAGTGAGCAATACATGAGACACTCTTTTTCAGCATAAAAAGAAATCAAATAATAAAATAGACAGTAAATTAAACTAAAACCTAGGAATTGAAATAACAATTGATCATGCAGTAACAAAAATAGCAGAATACAGGAATATAACATAATACGAACAGGAGGAAATATAGAATGAAAGGAACTTAACCACCTCAGTTATCCTAGTGGCCATCTCATTCTTATGGCTGTACTCCTCCGTGGAAATGATTCGCCTCCTTTTGATGTCATTAAAATAAACAAAAAATCCACAAGCGAAGCGACAACACCAAACTTAAAAGTTTGCTTGTCCTCAAGCAAAGAAGAACTGAAAACAGAGAGGGACATAAAAAGACAGACGGAGGAGTAAAAACAAATATTAGTATAAGAAAATAGAATAATAAAAGGACAAGAAAGATTAAAATAATTAAAACATATATAGATATTTTTATTTTATTTTATAGTTTGTGATTTTTTTAATTTTATTTAGATATAGAGAATTATTTATTTATTGATTTATTTATATATATATATAAATAAAAGGGGGGAAGGGGGATAATGTATATATACGTAGATAGGGGGTTCAGGGGTTGGTGGGGCATGGGTAGTTGTTAGGTGTGAAAAGGAGGGGAATCTCTGAATGATATTTGGGAAGGATGTGGTAATTGAATTGGAGATTTGGTTGAGATATGTGGATTGGCGCTGAACCAGAAGAAAGGTAAGTTCAGCGTCACCTGCTTTGTGTGTGGAATGCATGCTTCACGCTGAGCTTGGTGGATACCACGTTCAGCGCCAACGCTCTCTTTTTTTTTTTTTTTGGATATTCCCACGCTGAATTTGAAAAAGGCCAAGTTCAACGTGGGAATGGCAGTGGCAACTCTCACTTGGTACGCATGCATCCACGCTGAACTTAGGAAATTCCAAGTTCAGCGTGGAGTCTGGCCCTGATTCACATTAATGACGTCTTTCCAAGTTCAGCGTGGACTTTGCAGTAAAAACTCCCTCTTTGCACGCTTCTAACTACGCTGAACTTGAAAAATCCCAAGTTCAGCGTAGAACTGGCAGAGACTTCCTTCCAAATTACACGCACATGCCACGCTGAACTTGGAAAATCCTAAGTTCAGCGTGGAACTGGCAGAATCAACCTCCTCTAGAGTGTTCAGAAATTTTTCTAAGTGTCCGGTTCTTATTTTAAAATTTCTGCATGATCAAAACACAAGTAAAACAACGAAAAATAGTAGAAACTCAATAAAAATCAAACAAGTAATATAATCAACGTAACGGAAAAATAACTAAAGATACGAAATCATCGGGTTGCCTCCCGACAAGCACTTCTTTACCGTCACTAGCTTGACGGTCAGCTCCTCTAAGGAGGAGGATCATAGGGGCTCAGCTCTTCACCCCTTACTTTGAACTTTTTTCCTGTGTCTCCATAAAGTAGCTCAATATGCTCCAGAGAGAGGATTCTATTTACTGTATAAATCTACACTGGATTGCTAGTCAACACCACTTTCATTCCTGGGGAGAAATCTTCAGTGGGGATCTTTTTGTTTCTCCATCCCCTGGGTACTTTCTTCTTTTTGGAAATCTCCTCCTTGGTGGATGATGCATTCCCAACACCAAACTTAGGTTTGATGTCAGGGATAAGTTTGTTGATTGTCACCAAGGGAGGTTTGAGCTGCAGATTTTGTGGTGCATCACCAGGTGGATTTTTGAAGGTTTGGATCAATAAGTTCAGTCTGTATGCACCTCTCTTCTTCACCTGCTGAATGTATATCTTTGAAGACATGAAAGACCAGTTGCTCATTGTGCACTCTAAGTACTAATTCACCTTCTTCCACATCAATTAGAGCTCTCCCAGTGGCTAGGAATGGTCTTCTTAGGATTATAGAGGCATTCTCATCCTCTCCCGGTCAAGAATCACAAAATCTACTGGGAGGAAGAACTTACCCACTTTGACCAATACATTCTCCATTAATCCATATGCAGGCTTTATAGATTTGTCTGCCATCTGTAATGCTATCCTTGTGGGTTGTGTCTCTTGGATTTGCAGCTTCTTCATCACAGACAAGGGCATTAAATTGATGCTTGCTCCCAGATCACATAACGCTTTCTCAAAGATTGTGCTTTCAATGGTGCATGGAATTTGAAAGCTCCCTGGATCCGGCATCTTCCTTGGCAAGTTATTCTGAATGATGGCACTACATTTGATCACCCGATGTTCGGACCTGAGTCTGCACCTAACGAATGGACCGGCCTCTCATTCGTCTTCGAGAAGGTTCGCATCCTTGACGAGGAGCACCGTGTTTCTCGCGGTTAGAAGTTCCTCAATGGGTTTGCCAGAGAATATTGTAGGATGGTGGATATGAGTGGTGAGGATCACAACCGTTACGCCGCCGGTTTACAGTTCATTACTTATACTGTTGGAAGGATTCTTGAAGGGTTGATGCTGGAGTCGATGCCGATTAATATGAAAGGGTACCAAAGTTTGTTGGGATTAGTAGAGAACACTGTTGAGGATAGCTTTGATTTGTATTATGGTTTGTTCATGTTTAATAAGAATTCTTTGGAGGTGCTGGAGAAGTTTGATTTGGCGTTTGGGGATCTCAAGAAACAGCTCATTGCACGGATGCATCACGTGGTCAGGAATCAGTTGATGGAGAACGGTAAAAGGTTGCAGCAGCTAGATAGAAGTAACAACCATGCACTGCTTTGGTGAGCTCATAATGGATATACATTGTTGCATTCTAGGTATTTGATATTTGATACTTGAAAAAAAGTCTCAGGACTTTTTGCTACATTGTGTGAATATTTGTGATTAATGTTTTAGAGAGTGTTTGTGTTTGTTGATATTGAGAGCATGCAACTTAATCATTTTGAATTCGGAAGATTTTGTTCTTGTGATGGAAAAAAGGTTAGTACATAATAATGATTAATGAGCAATGATACTAATAATGCAGATCCAATGATGTTGCTCTGCTAAGTGGTTTCACTTCAAACAATTCTAGTCCGTCTGATGATAACACAAAGCTCAAGATTGCAATAGTTGGTTTTGGAAACTTTGGTCAGTTCCTTGCGAAAACTATAGTTAGTCAAGCTCATGGGGTCTTGGCGTATTCTAGATCAGACTACTCTAATGTGGCTGGGAGTTGGGGTTTTGTATTTTAGTGACACAGATGATATTTTTGAGCAGCATATATCCAAAAGTGATCTTACTCTGCACTTCCATCCTTTCGACAGTTAAAGTTCTTAAATCATTACCTTTCCAAAGGTTGAAGAGAAGTACATTGTTTGCTGATGTATTATCCGTCAAAGAGTTCCCTAGAAACCTCTTCCTTCAACACTTGCTTCCTGATTTTGATGTTCTCTGCACACATCCCATGTTTGGGCTGCAGAGTGGAAAGAATGGCTGCAAAAAACTTCCTCTTGTTTATGAAAAAGTTAGAATTAGGAACGAAGAATCAAGAATATTGCGATGTTATGGGTTTCTTGACATTTTTGCTAGTGAAGGACTACAGATGGTTGAAATGTCTTGTGCAAAACATGATTGGCATGTAGCTGGATCCCAGTTTGTTACACACACAACAGGAAGATTTTTAGAAAAACTAGGGTTAGAGACAACACCAATCAACACAAAGGGTTATGAAACTTTGTTGAGTTTAGCGGAAAATATCGAGGGGGATAGTTTTGATCTGTAACATGATTTATTCTTGTATAATTTAAATGCCAAAGAGCAACTAGAAAGATTAGATTTGGCTTTTAATCATTGAAGAAGCAGCCTTTTAGTCGATTGCATAGTATCTACCAAACGCAGCTATTTAAAAATGAAGAACAGGTCTTTGCTTTGCCAGAGAGGTCTATGTTGCCAAAGAAATCTGAAGAACAGATCCTCCTTGAGCTCCTCCTTTTCGATTTCGATGTCCTCTACACTCACTCGATGTTTGGACTTGAGTCGGCATTTGAAGGATGGACCGACCTCCCATTCGTCTTTGAGAAGGTTCGTATCATCGACGAGGAGCACTGTGTTTCTTACTGTGCAAAGTTCCTCAATGCGTTTGCAAAAGAAGGTTGCAGGATGGTGGAAATGAGTTGCGAGGATCAAGACTATTACGCTGCCGGTTCGTAGTTCATTACGCATACCGGTGGAAGGATTCTTGAAGGGTTGATGCCGGAGTCAACGCCAATTAATACGAACTTCCTTGCCCTCCATCGCGTAGCCACTGTTCGAACTTCAAAGCCACTGTCCTGAACTTCGTCGCAACCTCCTGCCTCATCACGCAGCCACTGTCCTGCCGGCGCCAGCTCCTTGAACTCTGTCGCAACCTCCTAAGCCTAAACACAAACCAAACGACTTCGTCTAGATCAATTTTCTGAAATTCGGCCACGACTAACCACTCAGAACCGCCACTGAAACAACCATGCTCTCCATTGCAACCCTCAACCCTTCAACCTCTTTCAATCACTCCCCAGATTACACTGTCCACCGTATCCTCAACTGTCACTCTCTCCTCCCGTCCACATTCTCACTACCGTCCAACTCGAATCCCTATTGCTCTTCCTCCACCTACAGACCACTATGCGTGTGCACTATCGACGCCGCTCAACTCTTCGACTACAAGTCCAAGCTCGGCAAGGAGTTCACTATCTCCAAGCGCCTCAAGATTGCAATTGTCGACTTCGGCAACTTCGGCCTTGCCGCCACATTAGTCCGCCAGGGCCACACCGTCCTTGCCCACTCCTGCTCCGACCACTCCGCCACAGCCATAAAGCTTGGCGTATCGTTCGTCCAAAACCCCGATGACTAATGTGAGGAGCATCCCGAAGTGATACTCCTCTGCTCCTTTCTAATCTAAACGGGGTGATGCGTGAGCATCTTTCCTATATTTTCCTAGTGAATTTGTACCTAAATTGTTGAATTTAATTAAGAATTAATTATATTTTAGCCACTATGGATGCTATTTTGAGTTTTGTGCAATTTTATTTATTTTAGGTAGCATTCGGATGGATTTGATGAAGTTTCTGCAGAGAAAGGGAAGAAGCCAAGGAGATGACCAGCGAATACCGGACGCATGGCTCACGCGACCGCGCGAAATAGAGGAAATCGCAATGACGCGATCGCGTGCCTGACGCAAACGCGTGGACTGGAATCTGCACAAATGACGCGAACGCGTGGACGACGCGGACGCGTTACATGCGCCACATGCAAAAAACGCAGAAAAATGCTGGGGGCGATTTTTGGACTGTTTTAACCCAGTTTTCAGCCCAGAAAATACAGATTAGAAGCTGCAGAATGGACAAATCAAGTGGTTCCCATCCATCCATTGAAGACTTGATTATTTTAATTAATTCGAATTTAAATTCAAATCTTAAATTAGGAAAAGATATTATTTTAAGTTTAATTTTAAATATTAGATTTTAAATTTATTAGGATTAGATATAAAAAGGGATCTAATGCCATCAGATTGGAACTCTGTACATTTTTACCTGAATCCTTATTTTCTCTTTTTCATGAGCAACTAAACCTCCACTGTTAAGGTTAGGAGCTCTGTCTATTTCTATGGATTAATTTTATTGCTTTTACTATTTTAATTTATATGTGGATTTATAATTTAAGAATTGTTTTCGCTCTTTATTTTATGAATTTGGGTGGAACGGAAGTATGACCCTCTTTCTATTTGAGTTCTTGTAAAACTTGGAAAAGCTCTTTACCTGAACAACAGCTTGAAAATTATTTCTCCTAAATTTTAATTATCTGAATTTAATAGGATACGTGACATATAATCCTTTTACCTCTTGGATAATTAGAGTTTTTGTGGCATATAAACTAGAAATTGATTATCACCCTCTAATTGGAATTAATTGACCAAGGAATTGGCAGTTAATGAATTTTAGAGGAGACTAGGAAGGTCTAAGGAATTAGGGTCTAGTCACATACAGTTTGCCATAAATTAAATCCTGCATAATTAAATTAGTTAGTAAGAAAAGTTAATCCGGAAAAATAGATAACTCTGAAACCTTAACTATCTTCTCCATATTTTTTTCCAAAGTATTTACTTGCCTTTCTTCAATATTTTTGATATTGTTTAATGTCTTTTATATTGCATCTCAACACCAATTTTTGTTTGTCTAACTAAGCCTATCAAACACTATTGTTGCTTAGTCCATCAATCCTCGTGGGATCGACCCTTACTCACATAAGGTATTACTAGGTACGACCCGGTGCACTTGCCGGTAAGTTAGTGGGTTATAAATACCGCACCAAGTTTTTAGCGCCGTTGCCGGGGATTGACTGTGATTAACAACTATTAGTTGTTTGATTGTTTAGATTAGGCTTTTTAATTTTAATTTTAATTAAATATTATTTTATTATTTTTCAAAAATTTTTTTTTTAATTTTCCTTTTTTTTTCGTTTCCCTTTTCCTGCCCGTGAAAATTTTTTTTTCTTACTTCCTTTTATCTTTTATTTTTATTTTATTTTATTTTATTATTATTATATTTTTTTCCTGATTTATTGTTCCGTTTTATTTTTATTTTTATTTTATTTTTGTTTCTGTTTCTTCCATTAATTTTTTTTACTTTTTACATTTTATTAGTCTTATTTTATTTTTCTTTATTATTTATTTTTTCTAAAAAAAATATTTATAATAGCACTAATATTTTTTTTTACTTTCTGAAATTAAGTTTGGTGTCACTCGGTTAATTTTATTTTAATTTTTCTGTTTATTTTTTCTTTTAAATTTTTAATTTTTTTTAGTTATTTATTTAGTATTTTTATTTTATTATTTTACACAGGTTACCTCACAGGGACTTCTCTGCACTCTGACGTAGAGAGTCCCTTTTTTTTCTTATTTTCTGCTTGTGTATGCACAGGAGTAGAGACAAAGAACATCTCTTAGACTTTGATCCTGAACCTGAAAGAAATTTCAGGCGACGTTTACAACAAGCAAGACTTTGCAAGGCTGCAGAATTCACTATGGCAAATAATAATGCTAATGCCAATGTGGTAAATTCGAATGGGGATGATCAACAGAGGAGAGTGCTTGGCTCTTATTCTGCCCCTACTGCGGATCTTTATGGAAAAAGTATTGTGGTGCCTCCTATAACTACAAACAACTTTGAGTTGAAGCCACAATTGGTCACCCTGGTGCAACAGAACTGCCAGTATCATGGACTTCCTCATGAAGATCCAAATCAGTTTATTTCTGATTTTCTGCAGATATGTGATACTGTGAAGACAAATGGAGTGAACCCAGAGGTGTACAAACTCATGCTCTTCCTGTTTGCTCTGAGGGATAAAGCAAAGTTATGCCTAGATTCCCAACCAAAGGAGAGTCTGAATACTTGGGACAAGGTTGTTACTGAGTTTCTCACAAAATTTTTCCCACCAAAGAAGCTGACTAAGCTTAGGTTGGAAGTTCATACTTTCAGACAGAAGGAGGGTGAAACTCTTTATGAAGCTTGGGAGAGATACAAGCTACTGACTAGGCAATGCCCTCCGAACATGTTCTCCAAATGGACCCAACTAGATATCTTTTATGAAGGTTTGGGTGAGATGTCCAAGATGAGCCTAGACACTTCTGCAGGCGGTTCATTGCACAAGAAGAAGACACCAGAGGAGACTATTGAGCTTATTGAATTGGTTGCAAACAACCAATATCTGTACTCATCTAACAGGAATCCTGTGAACTCTGAGACCTCTCAGAAGAGAGGCGTGTTGGAAGTGGAAGCCGTTAATGCTCTTCTTGCTCAGAACAAGCTTATGTCTTAGCAGATAAATCTACTTACTCAACAGATGGGTGGCATGCAAGTCTCAGCTATCAACACTCAAAATCTACCCCAAGAAATCTCCTATGACATGGCAGGTAATTTTGTTCAAAATGATAATCATGATTATGCTCAACCTTCTTATGAACAGGTGAATTACATGGGGAATGGCCCTAGGAATCCCAACAATGATCCATATTCTAAGACATACAACTAAGGATGGAGAAATCACCCAAATTTTGGATGGAGGGACCAACCTCAGAGACCTCAGAACTTCAACAATAGTTCTCAGGGAAGTTTCTAGCAGAACAATGATTTGGAAGCAATATTGACAGGTTTTAGATAGGAAACCAGAGCATCCATCAAGAACCTGGAAATTCAAATGGGTCAATTAGCCACAAAGGTTAATGAAATTGATCAGAGGACCACTAATAGCCTTCCTGGTAACACAATTCTAAATCCAAGAGAGGAATGCAAGGCTATCACCGTAATAAGTGAACAAGTGGCAAGTACGGAAGCACAAGTTATACAAGAAACCAGAGCCTCTATTAGAAACTTAGAGGTGCTAGTGGGCCAACTGAGCAAGCAAATACTTGAGAGGTCTGCAAGTATATTTCAAGAGGATATAGTGGTGAACCCAGGAGAAGATTGCAAGGCTATTCAATTGAGAAGTGGTAAAGTAGCTGGCTCTGAGACCAAGGCCAATGAAGAGCTAGTTGAAAAGGAAGCTTCAGAGGAGAAGAAGGGAGAAGTGGAGCACACCCCTCCAAAGCGTGCAGACAACCCATTCCCAGATTCTCTTGACACTTATCCTACATTGCCAAAGGCTCCTGAGTACAAGCCTAAAATGCCATATCCTCAGAGACTTCAAAAGGAGACCAAAGACAAACAGTTTTCAAAGTTCTTGGAAGTCTTCAGAAAGTTGCAAATCAATATTCCTTTTGCTGAGGTTTTGGAACAAATGCCTCTCTATGCCAAGTTCATGAAGGATCTGTTGTCAAAGAAGAAGCCTTTAAAGGGAAATGAGACAGTGGTCCTGACTAAAGAATGCATTGCCATCATTCAGAATAACTTACTAAAGAAGATGCCAGATCCAGGGAGCTTTCAAATTCCATGCACCATTGGGAGTACAACCTTTGAGAAAGCATTATGTGATCTGGGAGCAAGCATCAATTTAATGCCCTTGTCTGTGATGAAGAAGCTGTAGATCCAAGAGGCACAACCCACAAAGATAGCATTATAGATGGTGGACAAATCTATGAAGACTGCATACGGATTAGTGGAGAATATCTTGGTCAAAGTGGGTAAGTTCTTCCTCCCAGCAGATTTTGTAATTCTTGATACAGGGGAGGATGAGAATGCCTCTATAATTCTAGGAAGACCATTCCTAGCCACTGGAAGGGCTCTGATTGATGTAGAAGTGGGTGAATTAGTGCTTAGAGTGCATAATGAGCAACTGGTCTTTCATGTCTTCAAAAATGTACATTCAACAGGTGAAGAAGAGAGGTGCATGCAGGCTGAGCTTATTGATCCAAACCTTCAAGAATCCCCTGATGATGCAAAGCAGAATTTGCAACTCAAACCTCCTGTGGTGACAACCGATAAAATTCCGCCTGACATCAAACCTAAGTTTGGTGTTGGAACTGCATCATCCACCAAGGAGGAGTTCCCCAAAAAGAAAAAAATACCCAGAGGATGGAGAAACAAAAAGATCCCCACTGAAGGTTTCTCCCCAGGAATGAAGGTGGTGTTGACCAGCAATCCAGCATGGGTTTATACAGTAATCAGAATCCTCTCTCTGGAGCATATTGAGCTACGTTATGGAGACACAGGAAAGAAGTTCAAAGTAAGGGGTGAAGAGCTGAGCCCCTATGATCCTCCTCCTTAGAGGAGCTGACCGTCAAGCTAGTGACGATAAAGAAGCGCTTGTCGGGAGGCAACCTGATAATTTCGTATCCTTAGCTATTTTTAGTAGTAGTAGTTTTCTTAGTTATTTTATTTTATTTTTATTGAGTTCTTACTAATTTTCTGATCATGCAGCTATGTTCTTCCAAGAACCGAACACCTCAAGCTATATTTCAAAAAAAAAAGAGAGAGAGAGACACACGACGCGCAAGCGTCATTGACGCGAACGCGTCAATCATGTGTGCGTGAAAAATAAATTTAAACAGAGAGTTGCGCGAAAGTGGCGCAAGAATGATGTCTCTAGCACAACCAAGCCCACGCGGACGCGTACCCCACGCATGCGCGTCATTCATGATTTTGCCACCTCACGCGACCGCGTCATCGACGTGGACGCGTGACATGAAGAATCGACGTAAAAGGTGTCTGGGCAGAGAGTTGTGCTGGCTTGACGCAAGAAGTGTGCTAAAAGCACAAATTTGGTCACGCAAACACGTCGTAGGAAAATTTGGCTCCCAAGCCATGCGAACAGAAAGTCACGCGGGCGCGCAGCTGGCTTCGCGCGAATCGCACAAAATCTAAGGCACGCGGATGCGTGCCTGACGCTAACGCGTCATTATGAAGAATGCGCGACGTACGCGATCGCATCATTGACGCGAACGCGTCGCTTGCGCCACCCAGTTTTCTTTCTCTCCTCCCAATCCTAATTCTCTCTTATTCTCTTATCCTTTTATTTTTTCTTTCATTTTAACATTTGTCTCTTCTATTTTCAGTTCTTATTTGCTTGAGGACAAGCAAACCTTTAAGTTTGGTGTTGACGCTTCGCTTAAGGGTTTTCTGTTTATTCTTATGGCACCAAAGGGAGGCGAATCATCTTCACAAAGGAGCACAACCTGAAGAATAAAACGATCGCTAAGATAACCCAGGTGGTTGAGTTCCTTTCATTTTTTATTCCCTCCCACTTTATTATGTATGTTCTGATTTCCTGCTACTTTGTTTTGTTTATTGCATGATCCTTTATTAGTAGATTCATAGGTTCTAATTTAATTTTTCTGTTAAATGCTTAAATTCTGAAAGATGTCTCATGTATTGCCCACTAAACTTGAAATCAAAAATAAAGAAGAACAGATGTAGGGCATGAGAGTTTGAATTTAATTTTTAGAGTAGTCTCACTTACTTAGATGTGGTGGTATTTTCTGTGATTCTGAATGAATGCTTGAACAGTACATATTTTTTATAGTGAAGTTTATGAATGTTAAAATTGTTGGCTCTTGAAAGAATGATGAAAAAGGGAAATGTTATAGATAATCTGAAAAATCATAAAATTGATTCTTGAAGCAAGAAAAAGCAGTGAAAAACACAAAGCTTGCAAAAAAAAAGCAGAGAAAAAGCCAATAACCCTTTAAACTAAAAGGCAAAGGATAAAAAAAGGATCCAAGGCTTTGAGCATTAATGGATAGGAGGGCCCAAAGGAATAAAATCCTGGCCTAAGCAGCTAAATCAAGCTGTCCCTAACCATGTGCTTGTGGAGTGAAGGTGTCAAGTGAAAAGCTTGAGACTGAGCGGTTAAAGTCGTGATCCAAAGCAAAAAGAGTGTGCTTAAGAACTCTGGGCACCTCTAACTGGGGACTCCAGCAAAGCTGAGTCACAATCTGAAAAGGTTCACCCAGTTATGTGTCTGTGGCATTTATGTATCCGGTGGTAATATTGGAAAACAAAATGCTTAGGGTCACGGCCAAGAATCAACATACTGAACTAGGGGAATCAATAACACTATCTGAATTCTGAGTTCCTAGGGATGCCAATCATTCTGAACTTCAAATGATAAAGTGAGATGCCAAAATTATTCAGGATTGTAGTTGTAAACCCCACTATAAGAGAAGACATGGGCTTAATCTAACTCTCATTCTCATGCAAATTCACATCCTAAGCTTATATTAGTTTTGGTTGCTTGAGGACAAGCAACAGTTTAAGTTTGGTGTTGTGATGCGTGAGCATCTTTCCTATATTTTCCTAGTGAATTTGCACCTAAATTGTTGAATTTAATTAAGAATTAATTATATTTTAGCCACTATGGATTCTATTTTGAGTTTTGTGCAATTTTATTTATTTTAGGTAGCATTCGGATGGATTTGATGAAGTTTCTGCAGAGAAAGAGAAGAAGCCAAGGAGATGACCAGCGAATACCGACGCGGACGCATGGCTCACACGACCGCGCGGAATAGAGGAAATCACAATGACGCGATCACGTGCCTGACGCAAACGCGTGGACTGGAATATGCACAAATGACGTGAACGCATGGACGACGCGGACGCGTCACATGCGCCACATGCAGAAAACGCAGAAAAACGCTGGGGGCAATTTCTGGACTGTTTTAACCCAGTTTCCAGCCCAGAAAATACAGATTAGAAGCTGCAGAATGGATAAATCAAGTGGTCCCCATCCATCCATTGAAGACTTGATTATTTTAATTAATTCGAATTTAAATTCAAATCTTAAATTAGGAAAAGATATTATTTTAAGTTTAATTTTAAATATTAGATTTTAAATTTATCAGGATTAGATATAAAAAGGGATCTAATGCCATCAGATTGGAACTCTATACATTTTTACCTGAATCCTTATTTTCTCTTTTCCATGAGCAACTAAACCTCCACTGTTAAGGTTAGGAGCTCTGTCTATTTCTATGGATTAATTTTATTGCTTTTACTATTTTAATTTATATGTGGATTTATAATTTAAGAATTGTTTTCGCTCTTTATTTTATGAATTTGGGTGGAACGGAAGTATGACCCTCTTTCTATTTGAGTTCTTGTAAAACTTGGAAAAGCTCTTTACCTGAACAACAACTTGAAAACTATTTCTCCTAAATTTTAATTATCTGAATTTAATAGGATACGTGACATATAATCCTTTTACCTCTTGGATAATTAGAGTTTTTGTGGCATATAAACTAGAAATTGATTATCATCCTCTAATTGGAATTAATTGACCAAGGAATTGGCAGTTAATGAATTTTAGAGGAGACTAGGAAGGTCTAAGGAATTAGGGTCTAGTCACATACAGTTTGCCATAAATTAAATCCTGCATAATTAAATTAGTTAGTAAGAAAAGTTAATCCGGAAAAATAGATAACTCTGAAACCTTAACTATCTTCTCCATATTTTTTTCCAAAGTATTTACTTGTCTTTCTTCAATATTTTTGATATTGTTTAATGTCTTTTATATTGCATCTCAACACCAATTTTTGTTTGTCTAACTAAGCCTATCAAACACTATTGTTGCTTAGTCCATCAATCCTCGTGGGATCGACCCTTACTCACGTAAGGTATTACTTGGTACGACCCGGTGCACTTGCCGGTAAGTTAGTGGGTTATAAATACCGCACCACGGGGCGCGTGCTCTTCAAGGTCCCTCTTCAGCGCCTCAAGCACAACACTCTCTTTGTTTACATCCTCTACGTCAAAGAATTACCCAGGAAGCTCCTCCCTTCCGATTTCGACGTCCTCTACACTCACCTGATGTTTAGACCCAACTCTGCACCTGACGGATAGACCGGCCTCCCCTTCATCTTCAAGAAGGTTTATATCCTTGACAAGGCGTACTGTGTTTCTCACTGTGAGAGGTTCCTCAGTGCGTTTGCCATACAAGGTTGCAGGATGGTGGAGATAAGTTGCGAGGATCATGACAGTTACGTTGCTTGTTTGCAATTCATTGCTCATACAGTTGGAAGGATTCTTGAAGGGTTGATGCTGGAGTCGACGCTGATTAGTATGAACTTCCTTGCACTCCATCGCGTAGCCACTGTTTGAACTTCGAAGCCACTGTCCTGAACTCTGTCGCAACCTCCAACCTCCGTCGGGCAGCCACTTTGCCACCGTTGCCAGCTCTTTGAACTCCATTGCAACCTCTCGATCCCAAACGCAAACAAACGATGTCGTCTACATCAATTTTCAGAAAACCGGCCATGGCTAACCACTCAGAACTGCCGACAAAATAGCCATGCTCTCTATTGCAACCCTCAACCCTTCAACCCCATTCAATCGCTCCCCAGATTACACTGTCTGTTGTATCCTCAATGGTCATTCTCTCTTCCCATCCATATTCTCAGTACCATCCAAATCGAATCCCTATTGCTCTTCCTCCACCTATAGACACCTCTGCGTGCACGCCATCTACGTTGCTCAACTCTTTGACTATGAGTCAAAGCTCGCCAAGGAGTTCACTATCTCTCAATGCCTCAAGATTGCAATTATCGGCTTTAGCAACTTCGGCCAGTTCCTTGCCACTGCATTAGTCCGCCAGGGGCACACCGTCCTCGCCCATTCAATCATTCCTCCTCTGCTCCTCCACATATTCTCAACCTAGCGGGTGCTCTTCATGCTACGTCTCCAGTGCCACTCAGCTCTTCGACTACGTATCAAAGCTCGCCACGGAGTTCACTATCTCCAAGATCCTCAAGATCACAATTGTCGGCTTCGGCAACTTCGCACAGTTCCTTGAAACCATATTAGTCTGCCATGAATACACCGTCCTCGCCCACAACCGCTCCGACCACTCTGCCACAGCTAGAATGCTTGGTGTATCGTTCTTCCAAAACCTCGACGACCTAAGCAAGGAGCATCCCGAAGTGATCCTCCTCTGCTCCTCTATAATCTAAACCGAGCGCGTGCTCATCGCGCTCCCTTTCCAGCGCCTCAAGTGCAGCACTCTCTTCATTCATGTCCTCTCCGTCAAAGAATTCCGCAAGAAGCTCCTTTTTGAGCTCCTACCGAATCAATCACTCTACGGATTACACTATCCGCCGTATCCTCAACCGTCACTCTCTCCTCCCATCCACATTCTCACTACCGTACAAATCGAATCCCTATTGATCTTCCTCCACCTACGAACCACTCCGCGTGTGTGCCATCGACACCGCTCAGCACTTTGACTACGAGCCAAAGCTTGACAAGGAGTTCACTATCTCCCAGTGCCTCAAGATTGCAATTGTCGCCTTTGGCAACTTCAGCCAGTTCCCTGCCGCCACATTAGTCTACCAAGGCCATACCTCCTCGCTCACTCCCAATCCGACCACTCTGTTGCAGCCAAAAAACTTGGTGTATCGTTCTTCCAAAATCGCGATGAATTCTGGGAGGAGCTTTCTGAAGTGATCCTCCTTTCTCCTCCATAATCTTAACAGAGCGCGTGCTCTTCATGCTCCTTCTTTAGCTCCTCAAGTGCAACAGTCTCTTTATTGATGTCCTCTCCGTCAAAGAATTTCCCTAGAAGCTCCTTCTTGAGCTCCTCCCCTCCGATTTTAACGTCCTCTGCACTCATCTGATGTTCGTACCTGAGTCCGCACCTGACGGATATACCAGACTCACCTTCATCTTCGAGAAGGTTAGTATCCTCGACGAGGATCACTGTGTTTCTTACTGTGAGATGTTCTCCAATACATTAGTCAGAGAAGGTCACAGGATGGTGCAGATGAGTCGCGTGGATCACGACCGTTATGCCCCCGGTTTGCATTTCATTACTCATACCGTTGGAAGGATTCCCGAAGGGTTGATGCTGGAGTCGATGCCGATTAATCCGAACTTCCTTTCCCTCCATCGTACAACCACCGTTCAAACTTTGAAGCCACCATTCTGAACTCTGTCGTGTAGCCACTGTTCTGTCGGAGCCAGCTCTCTCAACTCTGTCGCAACCTCCTGAGCCTAAACACAAACCAAACACCGTCGGCCAGATCAATTTTCAGAAAATCGGCCACAGCTAATGTAACAACTGCCCTTCACCCCTTCTAGAAAATTCAATTTGAAATTTGAACACAAGTTAGGAGATAGGCTTAGAATTTTAAATTACGGATAGGAATCTAACAACCGCTCTTCTTTTGAATTTAAAATACCCCAGTCACACCTACCACCAGAATATAAATAGGGGTACACCGATAGGTAGAAGATCACCCCTCCCAAACACTAATCCTCCCCGTTCTCTTTCTACAAAAATATTCTGTGTACAAAAACAAAAGTCAACCTTATAGTCAATAAAGAGGAATTAGAAAAAAATAGGGAATTATATTTTGTTATTTTTATGCTTGGCATGCATTATGCTGTATTTTGTTATTATTACCATCTATGTTGTTCTTATCCTACTATCATGGTTGTGTGTCTTATAGCATTATTCTTCTTTTTCCTTTCCTTTACACACATACATCATGTTTGTCATCAAAATTTCTCCGATACGCAAACCTATCATTGTTTAAAGCTTTTTTTTATCAAGAGTACATGCATATTTTATGTGTTTTGTGATGAATGTTATTCCTATAATTGTTACTACTATCTTACAAGCCTTTTAAACCAAAAGTACATGCCTTTCCATAAACTTGGTTGGATTATTTAATATGCTTTATTCTCGTTATGTGCCATAAAAATATGATGCTAGACTGTCCAAACCAATGCCAATATGTTATTATTATCTCTTTAATTAAGGAGTACATGACTATCTTGTGCCATTATCACCATTATGGTATCATTACTTTACATGTCCTTTTGTCGTTATATCTTCTTAAATGATTCTCTACTTATGTATGTCTAAATAACATTGTCTGTAAATTGAACTGAGGGAACGATCCTTCGTTAAGGAAAGGTGACCCCCAAAGACAATATATCGATATGACCCCTTGGTAAGGGAGGGTGATTGATCGAGATGATTCTTCGGTAAGAGAAGGTGATCGCCAAAACTAACTTTCGGGATAAGAACATTCAGTAAGAAAAGGGAACTCCCACCTTTTATACCGGTTTGAGCTCAATACCTTCCGTAAAAGAAACAAGTTAAGAAAAGGAAAGTTTGATTGTGTTCTTATTTTCAAAGTGTATCCAGTAAGTTATGATTATGTTGATTATCCATTCCTCTGTTTGGCTTATCTATGTTGATTATGTTATTATTTTCTTTTATATATGTATACCACGCCATATTTTTAAAATCCCATAAGTGGGCTGGGGATAGATATGGAGGTGTCCACATAACACTCCTACTGAGATCTTTTAAGTTTTCACCCCTTCTTTTTCCCATACTATCTCTAGAGGAGCATGGCACAGCAGATAGAGATGACGCAACGCCCCTGAGGGTGACTTCTGAGTATGATCCCTCAAAGCACACGTGGGTAGCTACAATCACTACTACCGTACTCCAAACTATCTGCTTAGGTCAAGATTTCATAAGAGAAGACCCCCAGCTACCTGTTTAACCTTCCTAGATATGAACACTTCAGCACCCAAGAAACGGTCACCCGAGGTGGTCTACCTCAAATCAGATTCTAAGACAGAGGAAGAGGAGTCCAGCAATCCTAGCCAGGAGGAGGACCCAATAGAGGAGGACCTAGAGGAGTAATTGAACTTTTGCAGAAGTCCAAAGGTGGAGTACGTGCCCTATTCTCCCACTTCAGCATTCCGTCAGATCTTAGTTCACCCCACACAACAGAACCAAATCTTCACCTCACAGAAAAGTATTGGAAGGATTGCAGGTACCTCAATTCATGGAAGACTGAAGGGTCCTAACAAAAGATAGAATATGACACAAGGATGGGAGTTTCTTCGATGAAATTAGTTAGGATGCATTGAATTTTTCATCATAGCTATTTTTAGGCATTTCTTTTTTATTAGAAACCGTACCCATGGGAATTTCGTTGTTATTTTATTTGCTCGAACTTGCTTGTGTGTGTTCAATTCTATCTTTTAATTGCTTATTGATTTTATCCAAAACTTCATGCGTATTTCTCTTCTTCCTTGCATAACGATTAGGTTAATTTGCTTCCTAAAAGAGTGACACCCTATTTAAAAGCCTTCAAGGATAGGATTTAAGTTAGGGTGTTACAGCTAACCATTCAGAACTATCGCCGAAATAACCATGCTCTACATTGCAACCCTCAACCCTTCAACCACACTTAATCACTCCCCAGATTAACTATCCGCCATATCCTCAACCGTCACTCTCTCCTTCCATCCACAACCTTACTACCTTCAAAATTGAATCCCTATTTTTCTTCCTCCACCTACAGACCCCTCCGTGTTTGTGCCATCGGTGCCACTCAGCTCTTCGACTACGAGTCAAAGCTCGCCAAGGAGTTCACTATCTCCAGCGCCTCAAGATCGCAATTTTCGGCTTCGGCAACTTCGACAAGTTCCTTGCCTCAATATTAGTCTACCAAGGCCATACTGTCCTTGCCCACTCCTGCTCTGACCATTCCATGCAGCCAAAAATCTTGGCGTATCATTCTTCCAAAACCCCGACGACCTATACGAGGAGCATCCCGAAGTGATCCTCCTCTGCTCCTCTATAATCTCAACCGAGCGCGTGCTCATCACGCTCCCTCTCCAGCGCCTCAAGCGCAGCACTCTCTTCGTTGACGTCCTCTCCGTCAAAGAATTCCCCAAAAAACTTCTGCTTGAGATCTTTCCTTCCTATTTCAACGTCCTCTGCACTCACCCAATGTTTGGACCTAAGTCTGCACCTGACGGATGGACCGGCCTCCCCTTCGTCTTCAAGAAGGTTCGTATCTTCGACGAGGAGCACCGTATTTCTCGCTGTGAGAAGTTCCTCAATGCGTTTGCCAAAGAAGATTGTAGGATGGTGGAGATGAGTTGCTAGGATCAGGACCGTTATGTCGCCAGTTCGAAGTTCAATATTCATGTCGTTGGAAGGATTCTTGAAGGGTTGATACTGAAGTTGACACCAATTAATACTAACTTCCTTCACCTCTATCACACATTCACCGTTTGAACTTCGAAGTCATTGTCTTGAACTCCGTCGCAACCTCCTGCCTCAAACACGTAGCCACTATCCCACCGGCGCTAGCTCCCTGAACTCCGTCGCAACCTCTGGAGTCTAATCACAATCCAAATGACATCGTCCAGATCAATTTTTCAGAAAATCGGTCACGGCTAACCAGTCAGAACCGCCGCCGAAACAACCGTGCTCTGCATTGACACCTTCAACCCTTCAACCCCGTTCAATCACTCCCCAGATTACACTGTCCACTATATCCTCCACCGTGACTCTCTCCTCCCATCCACATTCTCACTACCGTCCAAATTGAATCCCTATTGCTCTTCCTTCACTTACATAAAACTCCGCATGCGCGCCATTGAAGTCATTTAGCTCTTCCACTACGAGTCAAAGCTCGCCAAGGAGTTCACTATCTCCCAGCTCTTCAAGATCACAATTGTCGGCTTCGGCAACTTTGGCCAGTTCTTTACAGCCACATTAGTCTGCCAGGGCCACACTGTCCTCGCCCACTCCCGCTCTGACCACTCCGCCGCAGCCAAAAATCTTGGTGTATCGTTCTTCCAAAACCCTGCTGACCTAAGCAAAGAGCATCTCGAAGTGATCCTCCTCTGCTCCTCCATAATCTAAACTGAGCATGTGCTCATCACGCTCCCTCTCTAGCGCCTTAAGCACAGCACTCTCTTTGTTGACGTCCTCTATGTTAAAGAATTCCCCATTAAGCTCCTCCTTGAGCTCCTCCCCTCTGATTTTGATGTCCTCTGCACTCACCTGATGTTCGAACCTAAGTCTGCACTTGATGGATGGACCGGTCTCCCTTTTGTCTTCGAGAAGGTTTGTATCCTCGTCGAGGAGCACTATGTTTCTCGCTGTGAGAGGTTCCTCAATGCATTTTCCAGAGAAGGTTACAAGATGGTAGAGATGAGTTGCGAGGATCACGACTATTACGCCGCCAATTCACAGTTCATTACTCATACCATTGGCAGAATTCTTGAAGGGTTGATGTTGGAGTCGATGCTGATTATTACAAACTTCCTTCTCCTCCATCGCGCAACCACCATTTGAACTTCGAAGCCACTGTCCAGAACTTCGTTGTGTAGCCACTGTCCCGTGGTTGCAGAATTTCACAAACCACAACGTACCAGCAAGTGCACTGGGTGGTACCAAGTAATAACTCACTGTGAGTGAATGTCAATCCCATAAAGATTAACGGACTAAGCAAACAATGGTTTATTAGCTATTCTAGTTACACAAATTAAAATGAGGGTTTTGATTATCAATTACCATAAAAGACAATAAAATAAGAAAGCAAACAATGAACGGTTGAGAAAACGGTATGAGAATGGAGTTAAGGTTTTGGAGATGCTTAAATGTCCGGATTAATATTCAATGTCAACTATTTTGATCATGCAATGATTATGTTTATGGCAAACCCCAGGTGATTAAATTCCTATTCCTAGGCAATCCAACCTCCTCTAATCTAACTGACTGTCAATTCCTTGATTACTCAATTATATTAGAGGGTTATGTTCAATTTTCGATTTATAAGCCACACAACTCTAAGAACCCAAAAGCATAATGCAATTATATGTCACGTAACACACAAAGTCCAGATAATTAGAAGTTGTGAGAAATTGGTTTTAAGCTATAATTCTAATGATATAACTTTTTCGAGACTCAAATAGAATTCAAGTTGAATTAGAGTTATTTTTCAATAATCACTAATCCCTAGGATGAAAAACGAAACTAATCCTTAAACAATAATCAAGACATTAATTAACGGAAGAAGAACAATTATTTATTAATCTATTCAAGTAAACAGAGCTTCTAACCTTAACAATGGAGGTTTAGTTGCTCATGGTGTAGAAAACCCTAGTCGAGAAAAGTTGTAAAAGTGCGGAATGAAATTTAGGAGAAGAGAAGTTCCCGCAAAGACAGATCTAAATCCTATTTATAGTCCTAATTAGAAATAGATTTAAACTTAAATAAAACCCTAAGAGATCTTTTCTAATATCTATTTGATTTACAAAATCAAATCTTTGAAAGCCACATTGATTTGTTACAACGTGTGGTCCCATTATTGTATATGCATTCGGCGCTAAACGATAGGTATTGAGTGTTTAGTGCCACCCAGACAACAAGCTTTGTATGCAAAGAAAAGTGGTCTTGACACTAAACACCGGTGGCTGGGCGTTTAGCACCAGGTGTCCTGAACTGTGGTATGTATCACGAAGCCTTAGGCGCTAAACACCGAGTCGTGGCGCTTGGCATCACCCATCCAGAGGAGAATTGTCTCACTTAAGCCCTTGTAGTCGTGCATACGCATGGCTCCTCTTTCTGCTCCAATGATGCGTACGCGTGGTCTTGGTTTGCTTCTTCATGCATTTTTCCACCAATTCTTAATCCGAATGCTACCTGAAATCAATCAAAAGTAAAAAAACTCAAAGTAGCATCCAATGGGGCATAATCCACTAGAAAATTCTAATAAATCAACAAAATACCATGTAAATCACATAGAAAAGATACTAATGATGCTCACGCATCATCCTGCCAATGTCAGCTCCCTGAACTCCGTTGCAACCTCCTGTGCCTAAACACAAACCAAACAATGTCGTCCAGATCAATTTTCAGAAAACCGGCCAAGGCTAACCACTCAAAACTGCCGCCGAAACAACCATGATCTCCATTACAACCCTCAACCCTTCAAGCCCATTCAATCACTTTCCAGATTACACTGTCTGCCGTATCCTCAATCATCACTCTCTCCTCCCATCCATATTTTTACTACCATCCAAGTAGAATCTATATTGCTTTTTCTCCACCTACAGACCACTTCGCGTGCGCTCCATTGATGCTGCTCAGATCTTTGACTAAGAGTCAAAGCTCGCCAAAGAGTTCACTATCTCCTAGTGCCTCAAGATCACAATTGTCGGCTTTGGCAACTTCGGCCAATTCTTCGCCGCCACATTAGTCCGCCAAGGCTACACCGTCCTCGCCCACTCCCGCTCCAACCACTCTGCCATAGCCAAAAAGCTTGGCGTATCGTTCTTCCAAAACTCCGACGACCTATGCAAGGAGCATCCCGAAGTGATCCTCTTCTACTCCTCCATAATCTCAATGGATCGTGTGCTCCTCATGCTCTCTCTCAAGCGCCTCAAGTGCAACACTCTCTTTGTTGACATCCGTCCGTCAAAAGAATTCCCCAAGAAGGTCCTCCTTGAGCTCCTCCCCTCCGATTTTTGACGTCCTCTGCACTCACTTGATGTTCGGACCTAAGTCTGCACCTGACGGATGGACCAGCCTCTCATTCGTCTTTGAGAAGGATTGTATCCTTGACAACGAGCACTGTGTTTTTCACTATGAGAAGTTCCTCAATGCGTTTGCTAGAGAAGGTTGCAAGATGGAAGAGATGAGTTGCTAGGATCACGATCGTTACTCTGCCAGTTCATAGTTCTTACTCATACTGTTGGAAGGATTCTTGAAGGGTTTATGCTGAAGTCGATGCCAATTAATACGAAAGGGTACAAGAGTTTGTTGGGGCTGATGGAGAACACTGCTGGGGGATAGCTTTGATTTGTATTATGGTTTGTTCATGTTTAATAAGAATTCTTTGGAGGTGCTACAGAAGCTTGATTCGGCATTTGAGGATCTCAGGAAGCAGCTCATTGCGCGGTTGCATCACGTGGTCAGGAATCAGTTGATGGAGGATGGTGAAAGGTTGCAGTAGTTGGATGGAAGTAATAGCCATGTACTGCTCCGGCAAGCTCATAATGGATCTGCATTACTGCATTCCAGGTATTTGATATTTGGAACTTGAAAAATCTCAGAGATTTTTACTATATTGTGTGAATATTTGTGATTGATATTTTAGAGAGTGTTCGTGTTTGTTGACATTGAGAGCAAGCAACTTAATCATTTTGAATTCGGAAGATGTTCTCGTGATGGGAAAAGGGTTAATACATAACAATGATTAATGAGTAATAATGCCAATAATGCAGATCCAATGATGTTGCTCTGCTAAGTAGTTTCGCTTCAAACAATTCTAGCTCGTCTGATAAGAACACAAAGCTCAAGATTGCAATCGTTGGTTTTGGAAACTTTGGTCAATCCCTTACAAAAACTATATTTAGTCAAGGTCATGAGGTTTTGGCATATTCTAGATCAGACTACTCTGATGTGGCTCGGAAATTAGGGGTTTCATATTTTAGCAACGCAGATGATCTTTGTGAGCAGCATCCAGAAGTAATCTTACTCTGTACTTCCATCCTTTTGACAGTTAAAGTTCTTAAACCATTACCTTTCCAAAGGTTGAAGAGAAGTACATTGTTTGTTGATGTACTATCCGTCAAAGAGTTCTCTAATAACATCTTCCTTCAACACTTGCCTCCTGATTTTGATGTTCTCTACACACATCCCATGTTTGGACCAGAGAGTGGAAAGAATGGCTGGAAAACCTTCCTCTTATTTATGACAAAGTTAGAATTACGGACGAAGAATCAAGAATATTGCGATGTTGTTGGTTTCTCGACATTTTTTCTAGGGAAGGATGTCGGATGGTTGAAATGTCTTGTGCTGAACATGATTGGCACGTAGTTAGATCCCAGTTTGTTACACACATTACAGGAAGATTTTTAGAAAATCTAGGGTTAGAGACAATACCAATCAACACAAACAGTTATGAAACTTTATTGAGTTTGGTGAAAAATACCATGGGGGATAATTTTGATTTGTACTATAGTTTATTCTTGTATAATTTAAATGCCATGAAGCAACTAGAAAGATTTGATTTGGCTTTTGAATCATTTAAGAAGCAGCTTTTTAGCCGATTGCATAGTATCTACTGAAACCAGCTATTTGAAAATAAAGAACAGATCCTTGCTTTGCCAGAGAAGTCTATGTGTCCAGAAAAATCTGAAGATAGTGATGCGTCATCACCTCTTTCAAAAACTGTAGACACCAAATAAATTTATGCCGAAGATTTCTATCTCATTGATAAGCATTGCAGGCCCCAATTATGCTAATAGTAGGTTTAAATAAATTTGTTAATTCTAAAATTTCACATTCAATAATTTTCAGAGTTTAGCTGTTTTGTCCTATTGAAATTAAAAAAAAAAGTGTTGTAATTCTCAATATATTTTAGCTTCCCTATATTTCTTAGTTTTCATGCCATGTGTAACTTGCTGCATTGATAACAGTGGAGATGGATGATCATGTATTTAGGTGCCAATGCAGTTATTGGCATTAAATATAGACTTAAGAGTTCTAAATCTTAAATGAGATAAAGCGCAATCCAGTGGACAAGCATCCCACGTTAACGCAGGGTCTGGGAAAGAGCCACACCCAAAGGATATGATGTACGCAGCCTAACCTAATAATTAAATCAGTGGCTCTTTGTACGGCTTTAACCCGTGATCTTAGGTTCACTCGAAGACAACTCAATCGTTGTTCCAAAGCTTTCCTTCTGAATCTGAAGTGAGATATTCGTTGAAAAAAAATGTAGATACTTTAGATAAAAGTTGGATGTCTGTAGGAATTGAGTGACTTAAAATATAAATATTCACTTGGTATAACGTGAAAATAGGAAATAATCATGAAAACTGCTGTGAAGTGTGATCATGGACAATGCTAAAGGATGGCAAAATAATCCGCATCCACGGATACCCGCTGGGATTACCTACGATGAGGAGGTTAACGTGGACCTGCAAAATTTTTACGGGGACGGAGACCTACTCCCATGAATAAATGGAGACAAGAGCAGGGATTGAGGTACCCGCCCCACAGGGTCCCGTGAAAGCCTCACGAAAAGTAATTTACTTAAATGTTCTTATGTATATAAGTTTTGTAAGTAACTTTAATTCATTTTATTTTAATTTATATGTTAAAAATTTTACGTATATGTTATCAGTTATTATATTAAATTTTTCTTTGATTATGTGTGATTTGATATATTTGATTGAATTATATAAGATTTTATTATGGTTGTGTTAATTATCTTTTAAAAAAATTTAAAACTTAATAATATCTAATTATTCATTCATACCCACGAGTATCCGCCTTTTTCACGGAGAGAAATAAACGAGACCTGTGGCGGGAACTGAGGGCGGGAGAGGGGTCCCACCCATAAAGATCATTGCCATCCATAATGCTGATACAATGATACTAAGTGTCCTTCATATCCTAGTCTATAGTATATAGTCTATAGTCTATTTTAGTTGAACTTATTCTACCAATGATTGTATTATATATATGTTGTGTTCATTTGATCCTATATAATTCTATGTAATTTTTTTGACTTTTTTTGCTTCATAACCTTGATTAAGCACTTGATAACCCCTAAAGGATTTTGCTCCAAGAAAAATTAAACTTGTCATCATCAAGCTATTGATGGAGCTGGTGTATGTATGTATGTATAATTAGTCTGTACTCTAAGAAAATTTGGCAAAGACGTAGTGGCCACACCTTGACTTAAATGAAAGGTAAAAGAGCCAATGTGAGAGGTCATTGTCATCGGACTTTTTTTATGATGTCTCTGAAGATGCCCCATTAAAGTGATTAGCAACAAGTTCTTCAATAGATTATAATCTTGGTGGCATAAACTAAGTATTGATTTTTAATTTATAATACATAAATTAATAATATGATGAGTGATCTCTTCCAACTTGTATATGTTTTTTGTCCTCTTTAAAATGAATCTGAATGGTGATTATGTTTTGGGTTGTATGTGTTTTTTCGAAACTCGAAAATTTGTAATTTAGGCAGTTGCGAATCAGTAATATTATAGTATATGATTCATTAATTTTTTTTTTCTTTTAATTATTTCACTTTATTTAATTTATGATTGTACTACCTCAAAATAATTAATAATTAGATGAACCTTAAAAAATTTATTGTAAAATAAATTAAGAGAAATTTAACAGTCTGCATCAAAATTATAAATTAAATAAACCAAAGAATGACTTACACGTAAGAGAAAACTAATAATATGCTATTTTACTGAAAAATTATGGGTATAAAATGAATTGTGAATTCACAAAGAAATAACCGTACACAATTTTTTTAAGTAATTTGACTTAGTGGTGATATTGCCGAGACGTGTGCTGTTTATATTTGAAACTTTGAATCATTAATGTCGTCTCTCACCAAAACTAAGCAAGCAACCACAAATTATTTTCTTTTCCGCTGCTATTGTCAATCTCAAATATGATTTTATTGTTTGTTTTTCGTATAAAGTAGAGAATTGTTAATTCAATTTCTACATCTAAATTTTGTTATGGTTATGGCATATTATTTTATTATAATTATTTTGATAACTATATTAAATATATATCAAAATTAATCACTAAAATTAGTTATTAGAGTAAAATTTATATTAAAATATAAAATATATATTAAAAATAAATTAAATTATATATATTTATATTCAAATATATAATATAACTGATTAAGTGTGTAAATAGTATTTTTGTTATTCTAAAAATGTGATGTAGGATTCAATATAATATTCATTTGATAAATAAAAATAAAAGTCAAATATATAACTATCTATTATATCATATGATTCATTTTCCAAATGTTTAAAGTGTGTTTTATTTTTTATTTTTATTTTAGTATTTGTTTTTAGATTTTATAAAAAATAATAAAATGAGCATATAATAATCTCTCACGAAATAAATTTATATGCAAATAATATGAAACTTGTGCATATGGGCCAATTTCCTGACAATACATGTAATTATTGGTCAAATTCGTGCTTCTCTTTTAAAGGTTTCTTATCTAAAATATTTTTTTCTCTGTTTCAGTTTTTATAAAATTTTAAATGTAAATAAAACTTTTATGTTAATTTTGTTTTTTATTTATTAAAAAAATATATTAAATTTATTAGAGTTTAATTTTGATGCTGATAGTGTAAAGTGTTTTACACCATCATGTAATCACATTTATTTTTTTAGATAACTATAGAGTAATTATTTTTACTGATGTAGTGTTATATAATTGAAGGCTCATTTTTTTTGTTATGAAAATCACGTTAGTGTTGTACTTGGCTATGGGTTCCTGGGGTGCTAGATCAATGTGTGAGACAGTTTTTGCTCAGTTTCAGTGTGTAAAACTCGGACCATGCGAGTTTTTTGTATGGAAAAGGTGATGATCAAATCGGAGGGTCCGATTTGGAGGCATAGAAAATTTGAATCTTCGACAAAGCATATCAGACCGTCCGTGTTGTATATATATTTAATTTTTTTTTAGAAATTTGTATATGAAATCACATGGTCCGACTTGATTATAATAATTTATTTTTGAATGAGTTGAAAGTAATCATCGGGTCCGATTTAGTTATATATATATATAAAGTGTGTAACTTGTAAAGAAGATTTTAGATCCATGTTCTTCTTCTTCTCCTTTCTTCTACCCGTGTTCTCTCTTCTCTGATATGAAGTAAAAAAATTTGGTACTAAAGTTTCTGTTTTTAATTAGGTGAGTGAGAGAAATGGATGATAGAGTTCTTTTAAAGATGTATTACTTTGGTCAGATTTTGTTACAAATACTTGAAGGAGTGAAATTTATTTGTAAAAATCCATTAGATGTTATTCCCTTCACAATCTCATTTGAAGAGCTTAAAGGTGTGATCTATGAGAAGATAGATTCTGAGATGTCAAGGAAAATATTATGCATTTTATACAGATATCCCGTACTGGTGTTTGGTGGATTCGTCCAATTTGAAACCAAATATGTAACGGATGAAGCAAGTATGCAAGAGATGTTTTCAATGTATATTGAAAGTCACGCTCGAATATCGTTCATCGAGTTGTACATTGAATTCGAACAATCTGAGGTCGACCGGAATATTGTACGAGAAGATTACAATAGTGACAGTGAAGAAGAGTTCAAAAGCAATTATGAAGTTGTTGGTCCAGACAGAGATGAAGATCAAGGTGACAGCACTGTGGCTCCAAATGTGACGGATGTGGCAAATGCACTCGCGAACGAAGTGCCATTTGAGGAGCCATCTTTCATGCGAGTGTTGGATTTGGAAGTCATGCATGTTCCGAAGTTTCCAGAATATATGAGTGCAGGTACGTAATTGCCTATATTTATAAAAAGGATTTGAATTTTGTAATAATTTATGTTGATCGATGGACGTAATAGTTAGGTGACATGTGAAAATATACTCAATTAGTATTTGTTTATTGTATTTATTTAGGTAAGTTTAAGATAATAGTTTTTTTAGTTAGTTATTGGTTTAGTTGGTTTAGTTACTGCTAAATAGTCATTTTCTAATTTTAATTACAAATTAACCCCATATATTTTATTTAATTATAAAAATTATTTTTTCTTTTATAAAATATTATTTTATGAATCAACTATTATGTTTATTAACAATAAAAAACAAAAACAATAACGAATTAGATCTTCCATTGATCGTAATAAAGCTTTTGGTCATTCCAATGGATTAAAAGTTTATATTTGATCCGTGACGTTCGTCCAGGGCCGTGAAATCGTATTTCCTTGAAAACCAATCGATTGGATTACAGTTTATCACAAAATAATCGATTGAAAATTGCAAGGCAGCATGGTTTTCGCATAAATCAATCGATTGGTCATAGTATTTCAATCGATTGGACGATGAATAATATGTAGATTTTTTATAATTCAATCGATTGTTTATATCTTCCAATCGATTGAGTGCTTCAAAACAACCTGAGGTTCACAATTCAATCGATTGGAGTGTGCTACTCAATCGATTGAAGTGTGTACTATGCCTATTTCAATTTTCTTATCGTTTTTATAAATTATTAAATTATTATTCATATATCTTATCTTTAAAATTCTATCTTCAATTTTTAAGGTTTTATTTTGATTTAGATACTCTAATCTTATCTTTTCTTTAATATTAACATTATAAATTGGTGAATAATCCATCACCAATTATTCAATATCCAATTTTTTTCATTTTTTATCCGTCTATTTAATATCCACTATTTGTTCATCATTTGACAATCACTGTTGCAGCAATCAGCAAAGGTCCAATCAATTTTTTCATTGTAGTGTTCAGAAAACAATCTATCGTTTTGTTTACAAAATCGAGGTCAATGAATAGAATCTCTAATTTTACAATTCTTCGTTTTGATACTTTATTCGGGAAATTGATTGTGTAATGAAAAAATATTTTTTATCTTTTATTAATTCACAGACATTGAGAAATACTAAAAAGTAAATAGATGTTATTATTTTTTATTATTAATTAGCTAGCAATCAGGGACGGACCTAGAGGGGGCGAGTAGTGGACTAGACCCCCCAAAAGTTTAAGAAACTATACTTATATATAAGATTTGTGTTTAAAAAATAAAAAAATATTAAGTAATTTAATAGTTTTATATGGATTATTTTTCACTATGTAATAGATCTATGTCTTAATTGTTTAATTCACTAATATTTTTTACCTAACTAATTTAATATCATACCCACAAGTCTTTGTACCTTTCAAACTAGTTTTTATATAATAAGTTCTATATTTATTTTTAAAAAAAATCATTTGTTTTTTATATTAATTAGAACTTACTTAATTATGTTTTGGTAATCACATTATGTACTTTAGATATTATTTTCTTGTAAAAAATATTAATTCTTCTTCTAAATTTACGTTGGTAAAAGAAAAATTTTATAAAGATATCGTATATCTTGTATTCTATAAGGGTACTGTGTCTTTCAAATAATTAATAATTTATAATTTATTTTCAAATTTTTTAAAATTTTTGAATGAAGGAATTTTAATAAATAAGATATCGGATAATTTTTAGCTAAACTCGTTATAAATTATTGGTATTTTATAACTTTATAATGTACTATTTATATTGTTATATTTTCTTTATGTAATTATGATATTAAAAATAAAATTGTGGAAAAAATTATAATTATATGTATCTTAATAAATCTGTTAAAAAACTAACTCCAATAACTATATGTTAATTATTTTTATAGATTAAAAAAATTATTTAAAAATTGGCACCTCCATATTAAAATCTTTGGATCCGTCCCTGCTAGAAATATTAGAATATATCTATTTTTTGTTCTGTTATAAGACGGAGTGTACTAAATTTTTTTTTCATTGGACATTTTTAAGATGTCAGGTATATTTACGGACACTGAGATGAATGAGCAATACCAGGAGGAGGATGACATTAACCAACAAGAAGAGCAAGTTTGTGACCAAGATACGATGGATGAACAGAATGAATTCGAACAAGATTTCAGAGATGAAGTTACTGAGGGAGCGTATTTTTCTGATTCTGATCAGTCAGAAGATATCCTTGAAGCTGCTTATGCGGTTGACTCCGTGCAAGACATTACAACTTTGAACTTTAGTGAAAATTTTGTGGAGGAAATTGGCAAATATCACTTTTCTACTTTGCAGCTTGCATTTTATTTTTATCTGAAGTACTCAAAGTCGAAGGGCTTTAGTGCAAGGAAGAGCAAGACCTTCAAGAATAGTATTGGCGAGATTTATAAACAAAAGTTTGTATGTCATAGGCAAGAATTCAGGGAGGAGAAATATTACACGATGGAAAAAAGGAAGAAGGAGCCTCGATTGGAAACAAGAACTGGATGTGAAGCCCGAATGGATGTTAAATTTGTACCAGAAACTGGAAGGTGGCATATCTTTTATTTCTCTGACGAACACAACCATGATCTATTGGATACACAATTCAGTGCTATGTTGCCTGCCCACAGGAAAATATCATAGGCAGATATTATGCAAATGATGAACATGCTAAAGTCCAGGATTAGCTCTTCACAGATATTTGGTCTTCAAGCTAGTCAAGCAGGCGGGTATGAATTTGTTGGCTATGGTCCCAGAGATATGTACAATGAGATTGCTCGGCAAAGGCGTCAAATTCCTGGTGATGCAGCACGAGTGTTGAAGAAGTTGGAGGATATGCGGTTGAAGGATCCACAATTATATTTCAAGGCATGTCATGATTCAAGAGGTTTGTTACATAACTTGTTTTGGTCTGATGGGATTAGCCAACTAGACTACCAACTCTTCGGGGATGTTATTGCTTTTGATGATACGTACAAGAAGAACAAGTAAAGTTGTCCATTAGTCATATTCAGCGGGGTTAACACCACAACCAAACAATTGTTTTTGCTGCTGCGTTAATTGTGGACAAAACTACTGATACATATATTTGGCTCCTGCATCAGCTCATGTTTGCAATGAAGGGCAAGACCCCGACCTCAATAATAACTGATGGGGTCATGGCGATTAGGAATGCAGTAAGAGATGTATTTCCCGAAGTCAGACATAGATTATGCGCTTGGCACCTTATTCGAAATGCAACTAGCAATGTCGGAAATTCATCGTTTACATCTAAATTCAGAAAAATCATGTTGGGAGACTATGAGATTCCCGTGTTTAAGCGTAAGTGGGTTAAGCTTATTGAAGAATTTGGCCTTGAGGATAAGTCGTGGGTGATCAACATGTATGAAGAGAACCATATGTGGGCTACTGCATATATAAGGGGAAAATTCTTTGTTGGCTTTAGAACTACCTCAAGATGTGAAGGTTTACACTCAGTTGTGGCAAGGTATGTGGGGTCGCGGTATGATTTGACAAGTTTTGTAGAGCATTTTCAAAGGTATGTTGCACACTTGCGCTTTAAAGAATTTAATGCTGATTATGAGTCTACACATGGGGTGCCCGTCATGCAGACTTGTATAGAGCTGCTAGAGAGATATGTTGCTGAGTTATACACTCATGAGATATTTCTTCTGTTTTGGCCATTTCTCTCTAGAGCTGGATCAATGCAGGTGCTAAACATAGAGAATAACTATGATTGCATAAAGTACATTGTGTGTAAGCATGGGAGGCCCGATTTTATGTGGACCATTGATTTTCGTCAAGAAGAAATGATCTTCATGTGTACCTGTTTAAGAATGGAGTCATTTGGAATTCCCTACAAACATATTGTGAAAGTTCTGGTTGATAGAGACATTTGCGAGATTCCCCGGTCATTGGTATTGGATAGATGGACAAAAAAGGTTAAATTAGCACTCAATGATCCAAGTGGGTTCACCAGGGATGCTGTTGTTATTATTCATCAAAGTGCCTTGATGGAATTTTCGAAGCAATTGGCTGCTGTTGCTGCTAAAGTACCAGAGAGATATGAAGATACACGTGACATAATTATGGGATTGTACTCATCTTACAAGGCTGCAGACGAAGGCACTAATCAACCTCAGTCAGGTGTAGCTAAAAGTAGCAATCCGTATATGCATCAAAGCGGTGTAGGCTCAGGACAACCATCTAGGAAGAAGCGGCAACGTTGTAGTGTTTGTCAAATGGAAGGACATAAGAAGACAACATGTCCTTGGCAAAAGGACATTGACAACAACATTATAGAAGATGAAGCTAATGGTTCGGATGATAACGACATGTATACCGAACCGACGGCTGATTTAGATACTGATGATTAGCAACCTCCATAATCTAAATATTTTTGCGTAAAGAATCAGTTTCATATTTGTATTTACTTTTTTTTTTCACTATATTAATGATATTTTATATATTCTTCCAATAGTCGTACTTATGCTTTTTAGATGACATAATTGTCAAATAAATATCGGTTAGCGAAAAATAGGGTATAAAAACCGGTCAAACCGGTAGTTAACTGATAAATCGGTAAAAAATCGAACGGTTTTTTAGCAGTTTTTCGGTTTAACTGTTGCACCAACAGTGTCGTTTAATGGGCTGGAGAAAAAAAACAATGTCATGAAAACCGATTCGAACCGGCCGGTTTTCGAAATTGGATAGCTTTATGCCGCGTTTTGCATGCTGAAGAAAGTGGGAATGAACCCTAGTCTCAGACAGATCCACTCACACCTCTCATCTAGAGCCTCCACAGTCCACTCTCACTAGGGGTGTTCAAAATCGATCCAATCCGAAAAAAACCGACTAACCGAACCCAAAAAACTGATAACTGAACAAACTGAAAACAGAAAAATTATGCAAAAATGATTTTTGCAGTTTTTTGCGGTTTGGTTAGGGTTTTTGGTTCTGATAGAGAAAACCCGAACCGAACCGGTGTTATTAAAAAAACCCTAATATAAAAGCATCCCCTTCCACAATCCACAGTGACATTCTATGTGACCTAAATTAGCTACTCCAGGAACCCGAACTCCCTCAAGCCCTCTCTCAAGTGCCGAATCTCAGCGCTGATCCTCCTCCTTCTTTGCCACCAACGACGCTGCCAGACAGTACCATCGCGGTGGCGCATCTCTTTCCCCTCCCTCTGCCTTCCTCGTAGGCTCGTAGGGCTTCTCTCTCTCCCTCATCCTCGACAAAGCGCAGCAGCATGCACGGACGCACTAGACGCAATCGAAGCCGCCGCCATTCATTACCCATCGGCCGTCAGTAGTCGCCCATCGCTCGTGGCTCGTCGCCCGTTCGTTGAAGCAATGTTGTCCTTACATCTCTGGGTTTTTGGTTCGTGGCCGCCATCGTCTCACCGTCATGGATCTCTGTCGTCCTCTGTAACGGACTCTAAGTCTAAGCCTCAGGTTTGTTTTTTTTTTTTTTTTGTTCTGAAATTTGGATTTTTTTTTTTAATTCTGGTTTAGTCTGCTTATTGAAGTTAATTTGTATTGAACACTTAATTAGCTTGTTCTTGATTATATGGTTGAGTTGTTGAATTTGAGGTTGTTTTTTAATTCTGAACTTTTATTCTGTTGTTAATTTAGGGTAATTTTGGTTTAGGGTTGACTCTGAACCTTTTGTTTATTCAATGTTAATGCAGGAAAGGGGAATTAGCTTGGTTGTATTTCACTATTTCTAATTCAGTTTTGTTCTATTTTTTATTCAGTTTGGTTCTATTTCTGATTCAGTCTCTTGCTTTTATTTTTGCTTGATTTTTCTGAGTATTATTGTACCATCTGCTTCCTCCGATTTTGCAAAACAGTTAATGACCTAAATTTGGTGTGCTTCTGCTAATTTGATGTTACTGATTTCTTAGTCGAATTGATTATTGTTAGAGGAAATGTGTCTTTTATATACCATTTACGGGTTTATTGATGATTGTATTTCTTTCTCATTTTAAAGGATGATACACCAAGGCCCGGTCAGCCTGGTCCTGCACCTCGTCCTGCTGGTGGAGTAGGAGCTACCCCTGGGTATATTGGAGGTTGAGAAAGCAGATCACAACATGAAAGTAACGTTATTAGAGCTTTACAATGAGGAAACAATGGATTCTATGCCTCCTGAGGAAACTGTAAAATCTGAAGATGATAATTCTAAAAGTCCTATCGCTCTAATGGAGGATTGGAAAGGGGGCTTCCATTGTTAATCTAGGAAGAATTGATTAAAATTCTGTAATATATATACTTCGTATATGTCTTAGCAATATATGGACAGATTATTAAAATGCTTTGATATATCTTGCATGGTGGTTTTTTTTTCTAGTCGACATTGAATACATCAGTCTAATGTTGAACAAATGAAAAGAACAAAATAGAATGCAAACAAATAAAAGGCCATGGAATGTTTTTACATAAATTAATTATATAAAATAAAATATAATTCACAAGACATAAAATTTGTATGGCATTGTTGCTGAAATAATAAATGAGAATGACATTGCTTCATCATAAAAATATGAGTTTTTGAAACTAAAATATCTCTATATGCATAGATATAGAGAAAAATTGTAAAAGTCACAAGCAATGAATATCTATTTAAGAAGTCATTGAAAAATAACTAAAGAAGTACGTCCTTCAAACATAAAACCAAAGTATAGTCATATATCTAGATTACTGCTATTATCTTTACATCTTATTCTATTTTGTGTGCATATTCCAAAACTCATTGGCCAACGCTATAAATTGTGACTTCTTCTGGTTGATCCAACTCCGGAGTAAATGCACAGCGGTTATCATGCGAATATCGTGATCCTCAAGCTGTAATTTATTTATTATAAATTAGTACAAAAAATAGAGACTAAATATTAGAGAGTTGTTTTATAAATGCTCACACCTTATTGTTACCATTTTGTTTAAACTCAAAAGTCATATCCATCCACTTCATTACCCAAGTTGCAGAGTTCCAGCTTGAACTGCATTGAGGTATATCATCTGGCTTTTTAATTTTGTAGTCCTGAAATTGTTTATTATACTCTTGAATGCCATCATCCTTGTAGAATTTTGACTTGATGACTTGCTCCAGTACGTTTGCTTGATTTCATTTAACTAGTTAAATAATAAAAACAAAATATCAGCAAATAAGCTTATAAAGATTTTTTCTTGGCTTTACTAGTGTATTGATAACACATTCACGATAATGAATTCTGTCATCATTAAAATGGGTGTCCAAGTGATAGATTGTGCGATCGTCAACTGAGATTACCATTAGATACCAGTGGTCACCCTCTTGAATAGGAACATATATCTATACCATAAAATTTGCCCGTGAGTTATAAATGTTAATGATGAAAAACTATATTCAACAAAAAAAATCCAAAAAAAATTCTTACAAATTTTAAATCAGAAGTAGGTTGCATAAATTTATAAATATAGTGTTCCATCTTCTTCCTTAAATTTATCTTGTTGAAGATATCCACCTAATTCATTAATGCAAACCAATATAACTGTTAGTACATGATAAAGCATGGTTCTATATCAACATTATATTTATAACTTATAATCAGTAAAATTATCTTGTTAGGGATTATATAACATACCATAAATCTGGGTGGAAGTTGCCATGTTGTCTTCAAACTTACATCAGATTGTTCATCAGTGCATCTCAATACCGCTAATTCAAGAATCTGAACCATAATCCAAATATATTACTAGATTGTGCAAAAATCAAAATGTAAGTTAATTAATAGATTATTTGGGTACCTTATCCGTAATGGGTCTGTCAGGTATGAAATGTTCAAAGTCTGATCTAGTTGTTCTGATTGTATCTGTTACCACAAGTTCTTCACTGAATCAATAAAAAATCAAAACACATTAGATTGGTCATCATTCATCGTCAATAGTGATAATATCAACTTAAATTACGATGGATCTAGCGAGGCTGAAAATGCATATGCACAGGCCTTATATCTAATCTTCCAAAAGACGCATGGTTGGAGTTGGCATAAATTTACAATGCATTGACTACGAAGTTTGACACAAAAGTATTAGCAATACACAACTAAATGGTTAATTAGCAGTACTCATAAGAGACTAGATAAATAAAGATTAGTATCTAAGTGGTAATTACGTTTGTAATGGAAAAGAAATAAACAGGTCTTCTATAGTCATTTGTGGGTTGGCTCAGTGCATAAGACGCCTTGGATTTATTGGATGATTTGGACTCAATTTTTGGCTTTCTAATTCCACTTGGGGGAGTGAAGGGTAATTTTTTCTGTGTCCCCATAGTGGTCTTACCCTAGGAAAAAAAATAGATTCAGTCAATTCTTATTATCATGTTAAGAATATATTAGTAAAAAATATGAGTTGTTGTCCATTACTACAAATGCATTTACCTTTGATATATTTTTCTTTTTTTTGCGGCTCTTATAGTTGGGGATACTGGGTTATCCATATTGATCTTGATTTTGAAGGCATCATCGTGAATGAAAGATCCCTTGTCCAGTTCAATAAGACCATCTTCATCGTCTGATATAGCAGTATGAATATCAATATCCGAACTCTTAGCCTTCAATCTATTTGAGAATGGATGTTTCTTTTGTACAAAAAGCTTGGTCGGAGTCTTGAAATCATTGTTCAGACTGAGTTGTGATATCATTGTCTCAATGCGGCTAACAAATTCAAGGATTTTATCAATCTTTTCATCCCGAGCCATGTATACAACTCTCATTGACTGCAAACATTTTAGGTAAATAATGTCATATAAATGTAAAAAAAGAGTGATAAAAAATGTTTATACTATATAGATTGTATGACATAATATAAATTGCATTACTGGTTGTCAAATTAAATTACCTCCACGCTACGGAGGACCTCTTCCACTTTACTAGACAATTCTTCACTTTTATTTAGATCCTTGCTTTGAATAATATCACCATTGATAACTATGTCATCCTGAAATATGAAAACATAAAAGATTAAATTACTCATAATACATTCTACTAAAATTTAAAAACCGATACGTCTTACCTTAGCACTAGGAATTGTAGTTCCAATTTGAACACCAAAATCAACTGCGATAATGTCACAGTCTGTAGCCAGTGATATATTCTGTGTATTACATGCATCGTTGACGACTAAATCTTCGTTAGGAGGAATATCCATGATTATTATCAACTGAAGAATATTGTATGAGTAGATTTGGTTAAAAGGCAAATACTTAAAATAAGTTGTCAACGTATAAAAAATTAGTCAGATTGAGCACATATATATACACCCAAAAAAGATAACCAAATTTTAATTCTATCTTTTTTAAAATTTTTAAATTAAGTGAACAATCTTAAACCTGTTTAAGATCTCTTATCTTTTGGTTAAAATCAAATGCAAAGCAAATTTTATCTTGATTTTTATTTACAATTTAACAAAGTAAATTTGATTATTTCATATGATTATATCTTATCTATAATTATTTTTAAGTAGATAAATACTCAAGTAATAATAATAATTTTTATTAGACGCATCAGATTAATAATTAAATAAAAACCGTATTAAAACCGGTTGATAGGCACCATACCCAATCAAGCCCCCACCAGATTGAAATAATAATTGTGGATACTTCAATCGATTGCACTTAGAAAACAATCGATTGAAATAATAATAAGTGTAATCCAATCGATTACAATAACAAAACAATCGATTGAATTAGTAATTGAGGATAATTCAATCGATTGCATTAAAAATCAATCGATTGAAAACAGTAATTAAGTGTACTCCAATTGATTACAATAACAAAACAATCGATTAGAACAGTAACTAAGTATACTTCAATCGATTGGAGTAAGAAAACAATCGATTGAATCAGCAATTGAGGGTACATCAATTGATTTCACTACCAAAACAATCGATTAAATCCATACAAACACCTGATTGCAAGCATTTTTCAATCGATTGGTTTCAAGAACTGATTGCAGGATATAGATAAACTTAATTACTAATTTAGCTGCATACAAAAGTCCCACTGAATATTCAAGAACTCTACATGTGAATTAAGTTCCCAGATTTACATGCATAGATAAGATGTTTTTTGCTACTTTAGCTTCTTTGTATAATAAGAAAGTAAGATTGCCATAATACTTTCTTTAAAAACAAAATAAGCTTAAAAAAGTTGCACTACCTAATAAAAGCACAAGAAATTTTTGCCATCATGTATGAAAATGGCAGATAGCAAAAATGTCAGTGCTATGCTTCATGATCATCAGAACAAAGTCCAAAGATTAAATTGATATCAACATTAGTATTCACTAATCATCATGTTGGCACCAATTGTTGCAATAGTAGCAGCATCAATAAACTTTCACCATGGAAATAACTTGCAAGAACTTATGCTTCTGTTGGATTTCATGAACCAGTGAGAAAGTTACAATCAATTCCAAAGTAAAATTTATAATATGATTTACAGGGATGAAATTATTTAAAATTGTCAAAATACCCAGTAAACAATAATACTTAGGACTCTCAAAAGTGAAATGACACATTTCATGATAAAGTGAAAATAACACCTAGATTTTGTCCTGGATTTTTTTGTAACTCAATAACATTAACTCTCATCCAAGAATCAATGGGGATTATAGTATCATATGAAGTTCTAGATAACAATTTCTTCATGGTCCAGGCCTTGGGATGATTCCCCTTGGGTTTGTGATGCCTAGATTAGTGTATAGAAGATCAATTGCTTCTCCTTGACGATTGATAGCTTCAGTTTGCCTGTCTTGACGCTGCCTCATATCAGCAAATTGCTCCTCCATATATACTCTCATGCTTCGCAATTCATCCATCAAATCTCGCATTGTTGGCGAAGGAAGGGGTGGTGATGGGGGTTCATGTGATTGTGCTTGCACCTCAAGGTCTTGTGGTTGTCCTTGGATCTGAGATTCTTGGGCATCCGGATCTCTTCCCATTTGTTTTAGAGTGCTATCATCAATCTTGGCTACATTACTCAAGATGACACTTTTCTCTTCACTCAAGTCAATTCCAAGCCAGGTGAAAATCTTGGTCCAATGGCAAGCATATCCTAAACCAACACTTGATTTTCCTTTCTTCATTTCAAGCATATGATGGACCATAAAATAAGGCCAGTTTATCTCCTTTCCAGTCACCATAGCCCAAAGCACTAGAATATCTTCGTTAAACAAGATTCCATGGTTATGTTTCCTTGGAATCAACATGTATGAAAATAAATACATTAATATACGCTGCTCATTACCCAACCCACTGCAACTTATATTACCTCTAGCATCCATATGTGAATTTATTGTAGACTCTGCAAACCAACCAATCTATTATATTCACCCCATTCCTCATCTGCCGCAATACCTCCAGTAAATTTTGCCCCATGATAAACTAAATTCCATTGTTCAGCTAATTGTTCCAAAGTAACTCTATAATGATGTGACCTTAAATCAAACTCAATCAGCGGCATTACCTCCTCACCCTCTTCATTAGGTTCAGGAATAACATAATTTAAAGTACTATAAACAGCCCTAACCAAGTGCGGGTAATAATCATCCTTAGTTTGTACAAAATCAGTTAAGTGCTGTGCTTGCAAAGCATTCCACACCAAATTATAATGCCTATTATGAATGAACTCGGCTGTTATGTACCTGGGAGGAACAATTGCCCTTGACTCGAACTTCTCCACATAGTTCTTCAATGCCCTCCGAGACGGCAGCCACCTTGCCATGTAATGGGATGAAGCAATTAGTCTGGCGGAGGCAGAGCTTTCTCCCTCAACCCTAGCTCTTTTGGCGTTCTTGGTTCTGGCCATTATGGAAATATTAGTTTGGTGGGTTTTGTAAGGATTTGGATGAGGGTTTATATTATGTATGTAGTTTGGAGTGGATGTTGGTGAGATTGGAGAAGAAGAAGAGAGAAGCTTCCTAGATTTTAGAGAGAGGAGGGAGGAACCGAAATGGTGTTCTTATGTTTCAAAACGGGGAGAGAGTGGGTGTGAATACGCATGGTTTTCTGGTTTAATAGATAGCGCATTTCAAATTTCAATTGATTGGATTACATTACCAATTGATTGAATGCAGAAAAAACATCATTTACCTCACTTTCCAATCGATTGAATTCTCATGCCAATCGATTGAATTGGAATTTGAGTAGCACACTTCAATCGATTGAATTGGGTAAATTCATATTGTTTTGGTGAATTCAATCGATTGAGTAACAAAAACAATCGATTGAATTGTGAACCTCATGTTGTTTTGAAGTATTCAATCGATTTGAAGATATAAACAATCGATTGAATTATAAAAAATCCACATGTTATTCATCGTCCAATCGATTGAAATACTATGACCAATCGATTGATTTATGCGAAAACCATGCTGCCTTGCAATTTTCAATCGATTATTTTGTGATAAACTGTAATCCAATCGATTGGTTTTCAATGAAACACGATTTCACGACCCTGGACGAACGTCATGGATCAAATATAAACTTTTAATCCATTAGAATGGCCAAAAGCTTTATTACGATCAATGGAAGATCTAATTCGTTATTGTTTTTGTTTTTTATTGTTAATAAACATAATAGTTGATTCATAAAATAATAATTTATAAAAGAAAAAATAGTTTTTATAATTAAATAAAATATATGGGGTTAATTTGTAATTAAAATTAGAAAAGGACTGTTTAGCAGTTATTAAAAAACTTAAAAAAAATGTTTTGTTATGGGACCATTTAGTGGTCCAAACGTTCTGGGACCATTTAATCCTTTGCCGGTTTAGTTAAATATAAATTAGTATTTAGTTAAATATTTAGGTAATTATGTGTTTATTTTTTTATTTTGTTTAGAAAGAGATAAAACCTAATGTAAAGTTTATTTATATCATAATTGATGCAGTGAGTATTGATTTACGTTTAATTTCGGTTATTAAATATTCGTGTATTAAGTTTTTTTCGTATGGTTGCCGTCCTTGCAGAAATTTCTATTGTCGCATATGGTGAATTTGCCGTGGGATGGAATTCAGTTTCAGGGAAGCTGTTATTAAGGCGATAAAAGAGTATACCATCCAAAGAAGTGTAGACTACCGGGTGTATGAGTCGGAACCATTGACATTTTATGCGAAGTGTACACAATATGGATCAGGGTGTGATTGGCTTATCAGGGTAAGCATGATTGATCAGCAGGAAGTATTGTTGGATTATAAGGAGGTATGTGGTAGTCACACATGTACCAGAGCCACCATTTCTCAGGATCATTCGAAGCTAGATTCGAACACAATTGCAGAAGCAATAATGCCGTTGGTTGAGGCTGAACCCTCGTTAAAGGTAAAATCAGTTATTGTAGAAGTGCAATCGAAGTTCAACTACACCGTCAGTTATCAGAAAGGATGGTTGGCTGAGCAAAAGGTAGTAGAAAAAATATTTGGTGGTTGGGAGACATCGTACGAAGCGTTGCCTATATGGTTTGAGGCCACGTGTCATAAGGAGCCATCAGCTATCGTCCATTTTGAAACTATGCCTGCATATCAAGGTGATGACTTGGTAAGTGATATTCGGGTATTTCATCGAGTCTTTTGGAATTATTTGGGTATTAATCTATCATATTACTCTAACTCAAATATTATCATTGATTAAAATATTCTCTAACCATATTTACATATATATATATTCTTAAATTTCTATCAATAATAATAATAATAATAACAATAATAAAATCAATAATAATATTAATGTCACTGATATATGCTCCTAACTTGAACTACTAACAACAACAATTATAATTAAATTTTTAGCAATAATAATTATATTTTTAAAATATATAATAATAATAATAATAATAATAATAATAATAATAATAATAATAATAATAATAATGTATATTCCTAAGTTAAAACTACTGGCAACAATTATAATTAAATTTCTAACAATAATAATTATAATTTTAAAATATAAACAATAATAATAATAATAATAATAATAATAATAATAATAATAATAATAATGTAGCTGCTATATATGTTCCTAAGCTGAACTATCTCCAACAATAATTATAATTAAATTTCTAACAACAATAATAACGATTCTGAAATATAATAAAAAATTAATAAATACACTTACATAATCATCATAACTGAGATAATTTACAATATAAAATTCAGGACGATCAATATTTCTATATTTTTTTTTGACATTTTAATTTATTTTGTATGAAGCAGAGGGTGCAGAACTTGTTGAAAGATGAAGAAGAGGGGAGAATGGCTGTTGGGTGGGGATGAAAATGAAGCTTTGAAAGGGACTCGGAGATAGGTGTGGATGGAGAAAACGGTGTATGTTGGTTAATGGGGCACCATCCTAAGGAGCAAGGCACCTGCGACACGTGGCTACGGTGAACAACTCGGAGGGTCTGTATTGTAGGCAACAATTTGGACCGTCCGATAAGGCCCCTCCCACTCGCACCGTCCGATTTCTCTTGTGCTGACATCACATGCAGGTAAAGCACACCCGATCTCCATAACGAAGTCCTACTCCATTTTAACCTCCATAATAAAATTAAAAAGTGTATAATGGAATGTATGTGTAAATATTACTGTATCAAAATTATATTCAATTTATTAACAATATTTAATAATTCAATATATTTTTATAATGGAAAATTCTAGGGGACCAGCAACTTTTGTGTTTTGTATCCAACACTTAACCAACAAAACAAAAATGAGTGATATTTCACCATTAGATGTAATCTCACACCATTAAAAATACTATTGATGGCCAATTGATGGTTACAAAACACCAAAATTGCTGCCCCTAGCATTCCTCTTTTATAATAATAAACCCTGGGTCTGTCTTTAGTAAGCTCAAGTCTTTTGAGCTTTTCTAATAGACACAAAATATAAATTATAAATATACCCCACATGGGGGTTTAATAATAATAATAATAATAATAATAATAATAATAATTTTTTATGTTTACCATATTTTTTTTTAAATTTAACTAATAAAACCCTTAATTCACCACACTCCACAGCCCCACCCCTAAACTCACCATACGGTACCCTAATTCCCAAATCCTTTCCCTGTTAACTCACCACCACCTACGTGACTCTCCATTGGTCTCAACCTTCGCCGTCGCCGTCCAGCAGAGCCGTCGCCATCCAATTCATCTCCCCGTCGTTCGTAGGCTCTCCCTCCCCGTTGATCGTTCAATAGCAAGTCATCCATCAAGGCCAGCGTCCACGTTGGGTCCAAAGGCGAAGCAATAATTGTGGCTTTCCTTTCAAGTAATTTTGTTTAAATGCTCAAATCCTTGATTGTTAGTAGTTAGAGTATTATTGAACGATGATGTATCATCTTGTTATATGGTTAGTAGTTCGAGTGTGATTGAATGATGATGGCCATATTGTGATCTTTTATTTTTATTTTGGGCTGGAATTGAGCATTAGTGATTACTGAAGCAGGGATTGTATGCTATATTTGTTCTGTTCTGTGCTACAAGCATGTTGGTGTAGCTAAGATTCATGCCAATTTAGTCGTTATATGTAGCAATTATAATTCTCCATTATTGTGCTACACTTTTTTCTTTTTTTTTTATGCTTCGGAGGAAAGGGGGGGTTTCAATGCTGTAGTGGTTTGAATAAACATAGATAATTGAAGAGTGCGTGTATAAACAATGAGATGGAGACAATACGATGGACCTTTATTGAAGTAGGAACTAGGAAGCTCAGGTTGATGGTTCCAATAAACTTGTGCATTTTGTAATCTACACCATATTGTGTTGGCATAACTGATTAAAAAAATCAATAACTGCTGCTTAGCTTGATGTTATAATACCCAATCTTAAGTATATGCAGGTTTTTTAGCTTTGAGGGAAGCATATCAAAGAAATCTGATAATATATCTGAGTGATTCTCATGACTACACTAATATGGCTGATATGACTTTACTGATATTTTAACAAGATGTATATCCTGAATATTTTGTTGCACTAGGTTATCTGTATATTTTTGCTAGTGTTTTTTGGTTACTTCTAAAAAATCAACCCTTTTTTTTTTATTTTGCCTGTAAAATATGCCCAGTTGAACATATCTAAGTTACTGTATAGTGCATGTTTGAAGTAGATAGTCATATTAGATGAGTGGAAGAGGAAATAAATGGGAAGATAGAAGGGTGGAGAGAAGCTTTGGAAGCAGTTTTCTTTATCTTATATCATTTATATTTTATATTAATAGAAGTAAAACAAAGTATACAGAATTTAAAGTTTCACAGAAAGCTTATGATTCCTAGCTTAGAGGTGCAAATTGGGAAGATATACTAACATCACAATTCAAACAGTTTGTGTTTCTTGGTTTTTATCTAAGATACTTGTTTTCACACTATGTTTTCTCTTCCCTTTTCACAGAACCCACCTCTACTGCCAATTTATTTGAGAATTCCTTTTTCAGCTTCAAAGTATCGTCGTTCTTTCTGCTTTCATCATGCACCACGTCTTCCCGTCGTCCTCGGTGTCGTCTCCCCCTTCATCGCTACACTTCAAGAGTTTCAATGGAGCGTCAGCCTCAGGTATGAACTTGTTTCATTTAGCTCATTTTTTTATCCCTTTATGTTCTGCTGCATGAACCTATTTCGTTGAATTCATGATTTCAATTTATGGGTTTATGTTTCTACTCAAATCTGGTATTTATTTTTATGATTCTGATTTCAATTTCTGGGTTTATGTTTCTACTCAAATCTGGTATTTGTTTTTATGATTCGGATTTCAATTTCTGGGTTTATGCTTCTGTTCATGCTGTTCTATTTTTTATTTATTATTGCTGTTTGATTTCTGTTCATAATTTTAATTTTTGAGTTTATGTTTCTATTTAAATTTGGTATTTGTTCTATTTTTTATTTGTTATTGTTTTTTGATTTTTTTTAGTGTGTTTGTAAATTCAGAAATTAGTATTGTGATTCTTTTTGAAAATTCAATGGTTATTGGTTAGTTTTTCTTATTCGATTATAAATTGTACCTAATTTATGCTATAAATTGCAGGAAGCATCAAATAGTCAAAGACACACAAGTGATCAAAATGTGCATAATGTTAGTGATCATGTGGATGAAGACGCAACTTCTGATGCGGTGGATATGAATCAATATCGCATAAACTCTTAGGAAGATATTGGTAAGATCGATTTCTCAGGTCTATCTATGGAAAATATTTGTCAATTGCACTTTGCTGATCTTGGCTTGGCATTCGAATTTTATAATTCATATGCCAAGACGAGGGGCTTCAGTGTGCGAAAGAGTAGGAGTAGAATAGTTGATGGAAAAGTTAGAGAAAAAACATATGTTTGTTCTTGTGAAGGGTATAGATTAGAAAAATGGAACCATATGAAAAATCGAGTTAGGGAGCCAAAATCAGAGGCAAGATGTGGTTGTATGAGTAAACTTCATGTGATCTTCAATGCGGTAACTGAGAGTTGGGTAGTGAGAGATTTTTGTGATGAACACAACCATGAGCTTGTTGTTCCAAAGTTAGCAAGAATGTTAAGATCTCACAAGAAAATGACTGAGCCCGACATTAGTCAAATGAACCATATGAAAGAGGTGGGGATCAGCATGCCAAACATATTTGGGTCATTAGCTAGCCAGTGTGGTGGGTACGAGAACGTTAATTTTTCAATTAAGGATATGCACAATCAAGTTGCGAAGCAAAGAAGACAATTACCTGATGATTTAACCTCTGCAATGGCTTACCTGGAAACGCTAGCAGCAAGGGATCAAAACTTGTTCTATAGTGTTGAAAAGGGAAGAGAAGGAGTGTTTCGGCAAATTTTTTGGTGTGATGGCCGGTGTCAGTTGGATTACGATCTGTTCGGGGATGTGCTAGCATTTGACGCCACATATAAGAAGAATAGATACAGATTGCCGGTGGTAATATTCTCGGGAGTTAACCACCATAATCAAACCGTTGTATTTGGTGCTGCGATAGTTTCAAATGAGAGGAAAAGCACCTATGTGTGGTCACTAAAACAGCTTCTCATAGCAATGAAGGGAAAGACACTGACTTCAGTAATTACGGATGGTCATCCATCGATGGCTATCGCTATTCAGGAAGTGTTTCCGAATGCACATCATAGGTTATGTGCATGGCACTTGATGCGTAATGCAACAAGCAATATTCACAAACCTCAGTTTACGAAAATGTTTACAAAGTTAATGCTAGGTGATTACGAAGTTGGTGTGTTCGAACAAAAGTGGGAGGAAATGGTTGGATTCTTTGGAGTGGAAGATCGGGAATGGATAGTAGATATGTATGGGAAAAGAAACATGTGGGCTATCGCTCATATCCGAGAAAAATTCTTTGCTGGGTTTAGAACGACTTCGAGGCGTGAAAGTCTACATGCTGTCCTCAAAAGATATGTTAAATCACGCCATAATTTGACAGAATTTGTTCAACACTTCCAGCGTTGTTTGAGCTACATGCGGCACAGAGAGGATTTGGCAGACTTTAAATCATCAACTGGACAACCTGTGATGCAGACACACTTTCAACAATTAGAAAGGTCAGCAGCTACCATTTATACCCGACAAATTTTTGTGTTGTTCCGTTCAATGCTCCACAAGGCCAGCACATTAAAGGTAACATATGAAGAGGAAACGAGTTCTTGCAAGATTTATCAGGTGTCAAAATTTTACAAGCCTAACATGATATGGCATGTGTCTTTTCACGGAGAGCAAGATGAATTTAAATGCTCATGCATGAGAATGGCCTCGATAGGTATTCCATGTAGTCATATACTTGTTGTTTTGGGTTTTCTAGACATTGCAGAGCTACCAAAATCATTAGTGCTGCGAAGATGGACTAGAAAAGCGAAGGAAGGCATTAGTGGGTATGATGACATGGGCGGCTTGATGGAGGATTCCTTGGCTATCAGTCGGCGTGCATGTTTGGCACATTGGTATAAACAAATTATGAACGAAGGGTGCCTAAAAGGGGATCTTTTTAATGAATCACGAGATGCATTGGTAAATATACTTTCATGTATTAGGGCTCATAGCGGGGACAATAACATCATGGAGGGGCATGCGGAATACATGTATGAAGACCTTGCAAAGAATGGAAGTACTGAGATAGAGACCATAAGGAAGCCTAAGCATTACAGCTACTGTCGCAGGGGGGGCATAACATTGCTATGTGTTCCATGAAGAAAATGGATGAAAGGACTCCCAAATTTGATGATGATGCTGAGGAGAATATTGAGGGTGAAGACTACTCCTTCGTAGATGCTGAAAGTGATGAGTATATTCACACTGAATGGTTTGAGGAGGAAGATGTAAGTTCAATACATTTAAGTTCAAGTATATTTTGTTACATATAATATTGTATGGCTAGCTCATAAGCCTTCCTATTTACTATTTTGATCCAAGAATATTTAAATTCCTCAAGGTATTATGAACAGAGTAGTGGCAATTATATCCATATTTGTAATTATTATTATAGATTCATAATAAATAAAATTATATCAATATTTTAAAGATTAAACGTTTTAAAAAAAATTATTAATAACTTTCTATTTTTAATTTTCTTTCCTAAATACAAGTACTTTTGTATTTATTTCAACAATACTTATACTTAAAACTTCTTAATAAAACGGAAAAATAAAATATTTATACTACTGACCTAGTAGATAACTCGTGTACATTTTCATGGTGCACTGTTGAGGCACGCGGTTTATATTGCTACGTTCGAACTAACAGCTCTGAAAATTTGATAATTAAAGTTAGAAATAATTCAAGCTAAGCTAGAATAGACCAAACTCAACATTAACTCACTAAAATCTCACAAGGTAAGTCGATTATTTGGACATGAAAGAATAATAATAAAAGTTATATTAGGCTAAGTAATTTTAGTTAAGCCAAACCAAACCAAGGTCAAGTTTGACTGAAAGCTCAAAAGTTGCCTCGAGCTCATGAGCTTAGCGGATCGAGTTGTTAATGACTTACTAGTTGTTTAAATAGTTAGATGAACTTCCAGTATTTTTTTAAAATTAATTACTATAGTGTAATTGATAAAAATATTTGATATTTGTTATTTATACATGTTTAATAACATTTATATTAATAATTATGAATAAAAATATGTTATATAGTTTTACCATATAACTAATAAGTACCACATAGAATAGTATAAACCCGTAAAATTATATAACTAATGTGCTATATAGTTTTACTGGTTTATTGGTTTCATCGATGACTTACTAGTTGAACTCGTAGAACCGTTCCCACGTAAATAAAAAATATAAATTGATAAAAAAATAAAAATATAAAATTATAAAATAACATACATTCACTAATATTTTAAGAACAATCAAGTCTCAACAAATTACAATCAACATGTTATAAACCGGTTGTTGTTAAGTAGTTAGATAAACTTCCAGTATTCTTTTATAGTACAAATTTTTAATTTTTTTTAACACTAAGCACCTATTTTTTATTTTAATGAGTAACTAATTAATTTAATATTATTATATTAGTGTATATTATATGTATTTATTCAGAAAATAATATTAATAAATATTGTATAGTCATAAAAAAATTACTAGAGTGTAACATAAATAAAATATTAATATTTATTATTTATACATATTTAGTAATATTTATACTTACCTCCAACTTCATGATTCTTCAATTTCATCCTCACAACCATAACAATTATATAAAAAATCTACAAAAAAAACAGATACAACATAACCATCAATATCACCATGCCTAGACAGAACACCATGGTGCTATTCTTTCTTAGTTACACTAATAATCAAACTCAGCATTATTACATCTTTTTCTCATAAACTACCAACACTACCACCATTGCCAATTCTGCCACTGCCCATCATATTCACAGTTAAAATGGCAACAAAGGGAGATCATAATGTTCCTCCATTTTGGAGTCAACACATTCACAGATAGAGAATGAAAAACAGGCCATGAAAATCATGTAGTATTTAACCCTTCTGGACTCACAAAACATTGGGTCAAGGTGGCAGCAGAGGCAGGAATCTCATTGATGACACTAATTAATTTTTAAGTAGTTAGATAACCAACTAATTAATTTAATTTTATTATATCATTTATTCAAAAAATAATCTTAATAAATATCATTTATTGTATCATGCGCTTTAATAATATCTGATGTGTATTGTTGGATTTGATTTTAACTTTATATTATGTGCTTTAATTAAATGATCTCATTACTTGTAATAAGTAATCAAAATCTATGATATTGAATCATTCTTAGTGCATAATCATTAATATGCAAATTTTGTCCTCTTTCTTGATCATTCATTCTGACTCTTTTAACAGATATCAAGGCAAATCCTCAAATGCATTAAAACTATAACAAAGTTCAAGTTTTATTCATTTTATTGAAAATTATAAATTTGTATCCTGGAATTGAGAAAAATAAAATAAAATAAAAATTTTTATTCAAGTTTTTAAGCCTGTCTTGATATAGTGCAGACCGTTTATGCAAATGGAGCACACTTTGGAAGAATAAAATGAACAGACGAAAACAAAATGAGTGTGACAATCTATTTGGCACCAAAGAATATTTAATGATGTTGTATTGGAGTTTTGTGTTTGATCTTGGCAACACCATTATTTGTTCCACGCTGTTAATAACAAGCTGTCAAGCACTATTCAAATAAGGGAATATTAAAAATTTAAAGGACAAATAATTTTTTGTTCACTTTATTTTGTTCCCCTAAGAAGTTAATGCATGCACTCTGATCTACTGAGTACAAAACAATGAGAAAATGTTAAAAAAAAATCATGGTTAAAAAATAAATAATTCTCTTCTCAATATAAAATTAGTAATTAACTAATAATCTTGCATCTCTCTGAAGAACAGAAATCTAGAATATTAGCATGTAGATAACACGTGAGAATAATTACTCGTACAGAAGTACTTGACAATAACTAAGAAGCTCATGATAATTAATTAATCTTAAATTACTTAGTGTATTAGATTAATTAGACTTGTGCTCATTATAATGATTGTGGCGCTATCAGTTTAGTTAGTTGTTGCCTGTCTTGGTATATTACAGTGCTGTCAACCGTGGGATTGGAATTTACCGCAGCAATATGGTTATATATATGAATTAAGAACTTTAAGATCCTGAACTTTTTAAATGGTCATTGGTTACAAGAAAAGAAAATAAAACATGGTAATAAAACATGACGTTCGATGTCAGCCTGAGAAATCAATGTCATGATAATCTTGTATTTGTTAGATGTTGAATGTCTTTCATCATTTGAATCCATCGAAGAAATCAATTAAAGGCGATACATAATAATAATAATATCTTTAAGATAGTGTCATAGGTAAATCACAACGTCCTAACTTGCCTCCACAGTCTTCAAATTGATACGCAACAACTCTTTACGACTCTCAAAATTCGGAAGAGGAATGTATATACGCTTTTCCAGCCCTCGCCTGATTTGATTTGCATCAACATATTACATTGTATCAGTACATGCACATTAAAAGAGGTTTCCGACAGATATAACTAATTCATCGCATACTTCTATCACTTGCAATGCATATTAAGAAGTATAAGAAAAGGATGCAGAAAAGCAAATACAAACCTCAGTGCCTCATCTATGTCCCAAGGGAAGTTTGTGGCTGCCAAAACCATTACTATTTTACGGGTACCATCTTCATTTGTGGAACTATTGTTTACACCATCAATCCGAACTAGAAGTTCAGACTTCACCCTTCTGGATGATTCATGTTCCCCAGAAGTCCTGATGAATTGAAAGGCAACTCGATCAGAAATCAAATAATCTCAACTGATACTACAAACTCAGGGTGAACCCAAGGGGTAGTTAACAACCATTATCTCCCAACGCAAATAAAAATATGGCATACATGATGCAAAACTCAAGATTTTTATGTAGGGAAAAGAACAGCAAAGACTTACCCCCTAGCATTGCACAGAGAATCAATTTCATCAATGAAAATTGTACTTGGTGCATATGCTCTTGCAAGATCAAACAAACACCGCACCATGCGTTCACTCTCACCACGCCATTTGGAAGCTAAAGTTGCAGAAGAAACATTAAAGAAAGTGGTACCGCATTCAGTAGCAACTGCTTTAGCAAGAAGTGTCTTCCCAGTTCCGGGAGGCCCAAACATGAGAACACCTTTCCACAGTCTCTTAATCCCCTGTAAGAATCACATATAATGAATTGTACAGAAAATGTCTTTCCATGACAACAACAATGGGATAGAAATACAACAACAGCCTGCTTAAGGCCATCGAAGCTCAGCATAACAAGAGAATTTGTGTGCATGACTACACAAGCATGGGAGAATTCCAAGTAAAAAAAAAGAAATAGTAGCATGCAAGATTAATTCAAATTTCAACATATAGCGATACAACTACCAAGGGAATAAAAAGCACCAGACATCACAAAAGATCCGCATAAAATAATCTAAGCTCTATACATTTTACACGGCTCTTAGATACAAGAATCCTCCTCCTAAGTTTTTTATTGTTGGCTTAATTTTCAATTCTGATCTCCATTCTCAGCTTCTAAGGAAGCAAAATCCAACAATGAAAACTGAAGGGTATGCATAAAAAAGGTTAATTAGCAAGGTTTTGCTTTCCAAGAGAATCACGCCCTTCTGTTCTGCTTCTCACAATTCTATGGAATACTTCCCTAATCGAAAAAACTTAATCAGAAAATTCGGAAATTAGAAGTTCAATTATGCACAAAAAAAATAAAAAGAGAGAGGAGAGAAAGCTCACCGAGATAGATCTCTCCAAAGGATCCGCTACCAATTTTTCGACCGATACAGAACTAATTTCCAACTCGAGGCTCCATTAAAGATCAACTTCTTTTGAGCAAAACCCTACAAAAGATTCGAAAATTTGAGAAGATAAACGAAAGCCGAGCAGCAGAGTTTGACCAAAATCCTACCAATTTTCGTTGTGGAAGAAGGCTTAACCTAATAATCTTACTAATTTTGATATATGGGGTCTCTCATCGGTAAAAATGGGGAGCAAGGAGTTTAGAGTCCATCATAGCAACCCTATGATGAGGAGTACAGCCTTCTCTCCCCAGACCCTTGCTGCAACTGGTAGCATCTCCCCTCTTCATGAATCGCTACAGGATTTGAGACCGCCACGAGTTGTTCATAGGTACCAACTGAAATTCGCGCTCGGGTGTGAATTGGTAGCTCACAATCTCTGAATTCGCATCGCCAGAAGGCTTAGAAAGGATAGACAATTCTTCGGTAGACAGTGAGTAGAGGAAGAAGCGGAAGAAAGAGGGGGTAGAAGAAGAAACCGAGGTTCATCATTTGACGAAGAAGACAGAGGAAGTGGGTAGAGGGAAGAGGCAGGGGCGCATAGCTGCAACAAGCAAGGGTTTAGTTCTGAATTTTTATATTGGATAATATTAAAATATTAAAAGAGTTGTTATCTTTTAATGTAATTTTTAATAAATTAATAATGATTTAAATATAAATCATTAGATTGTTTGTCAATCTAATCTAACGCTTTGAATTTAATAATGCATCAAATAAGTTCATAAGAGGTGTGCTGATTTTAGACAGGCCCATAAATCCAAACCCTGGTGAGCATAATTCGAGGGGTTTTGCTGTTTTGAGACATTTCATTTCAAAACCCTTTCACTGCAAAGCCACCGTCAGCGACAGATGCAATTGCCTGCTGCAGCGGCGCGTGCGCCCACATGGTTTTCCACTTGCGCCTTCTCGATGAAAAGCTCTCTGACCTCCACCGCTGCTCAAACCTCAACACCGTGAAGCAAATCCAAGCTCAAGTCGTCAAGCACGACGTCCACCAAGACCCTTACGTCGCACCGAAACTCGTCGCCGCGTTCTCCGTCTCCCGCCACCTTCCCTCCGCCGTCAACGCATTCAACCTCGTAACCAACCCCAACGCCCACCTCTACAACACTCTCTCAGAGCTCAGGCCCAAAACAAGGCTCACCCTTCCGTCGCATTTGAAACCTTCTTCCAGATATAAAGGAACAATGTTTTTTCAGATAGCTTCACCTACACGTGTCTATTGAAAGCTTTTGATGGTTATAACAGTGTCGGATGGTGCAGATGATCCATGCACATGTGGTGAAGTTTGGGTTTTTTTGGGAGTGATATATTTGTGCCAAAGTCGTTGATAGATTTGTATTGTAAATGTGGGGGAGCTAGAATTGATGCGGCAATTTGGTTGTTTTTGGAGATGGAGGAACGAGATGTGGTGTCTTGGAACTCTGTGATTGGTGGGTTGGTGCGAGGTGGTGAGTTTGAGAAACCCTGCAAGGTGTTTGATGAAATGCCTGAGAGGGATGTGGTTAGTTGGAACATCATGTTGGATGGGTATGCTAAGGCTGAGGAGATGGGGAAGGTGTTTGAGATGTTTGAGGGAATGCCTGAGAGGAATGTGGTGTCATGGGCGACGATGGTTTGGGGGTATTGTAGAGTTGGGGATATGAATATGTCAAGGATGTTGTTTGATAAGTGTCCTGGGAAGAACTTGGTGATTTGGACCACTATGATATCTGGGTATGCTGAGAAGGGGCTTGTTAATGAGGCAATAAAGTTATGATAAGATGGAGGGAGTTGGGATGAGGGTTGATGATGGGTTTCTGATAAGTATTTTAACTGCATGTGCCGAGTCTGGAATGGCCGCGTTAGGGAAAAGAATTCATGCTTCTGTTGAGAGGCGGAGGTTTAGGTGTAGCACTAAGGTGTTGTGTGGATGTGTGGATGTTGCCCTTGGTGTCTTTAGTAGGATTGAAAAGAAAGATTTGGTGCCTTGGAATTCCATGGTTCAAGGGTTAGACATGCATGAACGTGGTGAGAAAGCACTTGAGCTTTTCACTAGGATGGTACATGAGGGTTTTGAACCGGACAAATATACGTTCATTGGCCTTTTATGTGCTTGCACCCATGCAGGCCTTGTCAATGAGGGCGTATTACTTCTATTGAATGGAGAAAGTGCATGGGATTGTTCCTCAAGTTGAGCACTATGGTTGTATGATTGATCTTCTTGGTCGAGGGGACACCTGGAGGAAGCTTTTCAGCTTGTGCGCAGCATGCCTATGGAGCCAAATGAAATAGTCTTGGGAACTCTTTTGGGGGCTTGTCGAATGCATAATGATGTAGATCTTGCAAAAGCTGTGTGCGAACACTTGTTTGAGTTGGCACCATTGGATCCTGGAAATTTCAACCTTTTGTCAAACATTTATGCTCAAGTAGGGGATTGGGTGAATGTTGCTAGTGTAAGGTGGCAAATGAAGAACACAGGAAGCCAAAAGCCTTCTGGAGCTAGTTCCATTGAGGTGGAAGAGGAAGTGCATGAATTTACAGCATTTGATCAGTCACACCCGAAATCAGATGATATATATATAGAATGATCGACAGATTGATAAAGGACATTAACCAGGTCTGGAAAATCAAACGGAGGTAGTCCATAGCTCAAGAAAAGAAAATATGACTGTCACAAAATAGCCCATTTTAACATTCCATATATGTAAACTAGATTTGATCTCGATATGAGCAGTATGTGTTTATTGATGAGCTTAGAGTACATGTTTTCTCTATCATCCGTGAAACAGTTTTAACATTTTCGTACTCTTAATTCCTTATTGCGGCTTGAACATGGTTCATATGTAATTTTCTCTCCATTGGCTATATCTTCACAAAAACCTTTTAGCCTTAGGTTTGTTTCAGTTTAATACTACTAGACCTAATCCTAGTTTCAGCTGTTGCTTGGAGTTTTATACATGTCTGCATTTTTTTTTTAAATCTTCAATTCACATTTACGGGATATTTTTCTAACTATTGTTGTGTATTTCTTCTTATGTTAATATATTTATTGTTGATCATCATCAGGAGCAACCTCTTTCCTTTTCACTGAGTACAAGTGTGTGGGAATCTTCATGGTGGCTTTTGCCATCTTGATATTCCTCTTCCTTGGCTCTGTGTAAGGATTCAGCATAAGCCACCAGCCTTGCACCTATGATGAAACCAAGATGTGTAAACCAGCTCTAGCCACTGCCCTTTTCAGCACCATTTCATTCTTGCTCGGTGGCATCACGTCGCTAGTCTTCGGTTTCTTTGGAATGAAAATCGCTACTTATGCAAATGCGAGAACCACTCTGGAGGTGAGGAAGGGTGTTGGAAAGGCTTTCATCACTACATTTAGATCTGGTGCAGTTATGGGATTTTTCCTTGTTGCAAATGGTCTATTGGTTCTTTACATTGCTATCAACGTTTTCAAGGTCTACTATGGTGATGACTGGGAAGGTCTTTTTGAGGCCATAACTGGTTATGGTTTTGGTGGGTCTTCTATGGCTCTCTTTGGCAGAGTTGGTGGAGGTATCTACACTAAGGCTGCTGATGTTGGTACTGATCTTGTTGGCAAGGTTGAAAGGAACATTTCCAAGGATGACCCAAGAAATCCTGCTGTAAGAGAGATCTCCCTGAGCTAGATTTTATTTTTAAGGTACTTTCAACAATTTTCCTGTATATCCGACTCTGAGTCAATCATGTTGTAACCAGGTGATTGTGGATAATGTGGGTGATAATGTTAGTGATATTGCTGATATGGGATCTGATCTCTTCGGTTCATATGCTGAGTGTGCTGCCCTTGTTGTTGCTTCCATCTCCTCTTTTGGGGTGAACCATGAGTTGACTGCTATGTTGTACCCTCTCATTGTCAGCTCTGTGGGTATCATAGTCTGTTTACTTACCACCTTATTTGCAACTGACTTTTTTGAGATAAAGGCTGTGAAGGAAATTGAGCGGCATTGAAAAAACAACTCATATTTCCACTGCTTTAATGACCATTGGGATTGCAATTGTTAGTTAGATTGCACTACCATCTTCCTTCACTATCTTCAATTTTGGAATCCAGAAAGATGTCAAAAACTGGTATGTTTTATAATTCTCCATTAGCAAAATAATGAATGGTACATTGCCTATTTTGGAACTAATGAGATTGCTTTCTGTTTACAGGCAACTATTTTTGTGTGTTGCTGTTGGTCTTTGGGCAGGGCTTATTATTGGATTTGTAACCGAGTACTATACCAGCAATGCATATAGGTAAGGTGTTTTAAGGCATATTTTACACTTTAACATGTTCTCATTTTTAGATGTTACCTTATTTTTTTTCCTACCTGCTTTTGCAGCCCTGTGCAAGATGTTGCAGATTCTTGCAGGACTGATGCTCACTGATGTTATCTTTTGGCTTGCCTTGGGATACAAGTCTGTCATTATCCCAATTTTTGCTATTGCTGCTAGTATTTTTGTTAGCTTCAGCTTTGCTGCCATGTATGGTATTGCTGTTGCGGCACTTGGGATGCTGAGTACCATAGCCACTGGATTGGCCATTGATGCTTATGATCCAATTAGTGACAATGCTGGAGGTATTGCTGAGATGGCTGGCATGAGTCACAGAATTAGAGAGAGAACAGATTCCCTTGATGCCGCTGGAACACAACTGCTGCTATTGGAAAGGTTTGGATTTTTCGACAGTCTGATATCTTGATTTTATGGAAACACCACATTTCCTGATAGGTGCGTGACAATTTGTTATTCTTTTTCAGGGATTTGCAATTGGTTCTGCTGCGCTTATGCCTCTGGCTCTCTTTGGTGCCTTTGTGAACCGTGCTGCTGTCACAACTGTTGACGTGTTGACTCCAAAGGTTTTCATTGGTTTGCTTGTTGGTGCAATGCTTCCATATTGGTTTTCTGCCATGACCATGAAGAGTGTGGTAAGTGATGCACTAAAGATGGTTGAGGAAGTGTGCAGGCAATTCAATACCATTCCTGGCCTGATGGAGGGAACTGCTAAGCCTGACTATGCCACATGCGTTAAGATCTCCATCGATGCTTCTATTAAAGAAATGATCCCGCCTGGTGCCCTTGTCATGCTTACACCCCCCATTGTCGGTATCTTCTTTGGAGTAGAAACACTTTCTGGTGTCCTTGCTGGATCTCTGGTGTCTGGTGTACAAGTAATATTTTGGTTTGGTGTACACATTTTATTGCATGCTCAATATTCAAGTAACCGGTTGTTTTACTTTGGCTCTATCAACAATCTTCTGGATTCTCCTTTTTATTGGAGGCATTTCTCTAGTCCCTGAATGGCACATGCCAAGATAGAAATGATTTCTTATGATTCGAACATGCTGGGTAAGTATTTAGTAGCAATTTTAAGCATACTTTGCTCAACTAAATATATCACTGTGCCAAAATTTTTCAAATGAATATACTTTTTGAATTGAAAAAACATCTAATTAGCATGAATAATAAACATTCAAATAACACATTGTTATAAAATATCTTACAACGAAGGAGCAGCTTATGCAACATACCTTCGACCCTTGTTCTTGAATAACTATTTCACCCGCACTGAATTGTTCATCGCCTTGTGTTGGATTGATCAATGTACAAATCGATCCTTCTTCCGGGGTTGAAAACGCCATGGAATAAGCTCTCTTCTGGAAGTGTTGCACCGCACCCTTCTCTTGGATGGTTGATTGGAGGAGGTTGGCGCCGCTGATGTAACCAGGAGCGAACCATGCACTGTAGCCGTCGAGAGGAAGATAGGATGAATAATCGAAAGCGTATACTTCACTTGAGAATGGAGCGGCGCTTGGATGGTCCGATGGAGGAGGTTGGCACCGTCAATGATATGTAGAGAGAACCATGCATTGCGCCACCAAAGGGAAAAGGAAGTTTGAATGGACTTGATTTTCTGCTCCGTGATCCCCGGAGCAGTTTTTAAAACATATTAGTCAAAAGGTGATTTTAATTAAACAGCAATTAATAACAAATATTGTAAATTAAAAAAATTAAATTAATTAAGATTGAAATATAAATTAATATGGTTTTGTTTACTTTTTGGTTGGTCACCTCTTGGTTCTATATATATTTTCTTTTTTTATAATAAAAATATTGTGTATATAAAAATTAGTTATTAAATTATTCATTAATCATTATATATTTGTATATAAATATATGTATTGTTTAATTTATTTTTAATGTGCGTTTTTTATTTCAATATATATACATGTGGTTATTTTTTATGTACATATAACATGATTAGTTTTTAAAATATCTAATTTACAAATTAAAACACTAAAATAGTAATTTAAATAATAATATATAATTTAAAATTTTATTATTTAGGTTTTATATTTTAAAAAAAATTAACTTTTTTTTAACAATACAATCGAAATATCTCTCTTTTTATATAGAATAATACTACATATTTATGTTATGTACTTGTTATCAGAAAAAATTAAAACTAATAATAAAAAAAAAATAAATAATACTCTTTTTCGATTTCTAAAATAAATACAAATTTCATTTAAATTATGAATTGGTCATTCTAATAACATCTAATATGATATTTTTAAATTGGTTATAAATTATCAAAAATTAAATAAAGTATTATTGTAGATGTTAAATTCAACAATTTAATAAAGACAAATAAATATTATTATCATATACTACTAAAAAAAATTTAAATTATAGTGAGACGTTTGCCCCTACAATATGACACCCTACATCCATTGCTGATTCTGATTCATAGTTTTTCATACGCAAGGATGGTCAGCTCAAACTAAAATGATATGGACCTATACCGAAATACACCCACACGGACCACGAGGCACGTTTTTAACTTGGTACAATTTGCATTGAGTTTTATGTTTTATTTTATCTATTTACTATTTTAGAGTTAGAAAGTTTAAATTCATAACTTTATTTAATGAGCAGGAGTTAGGTGTTTAGTTACTTAAATTAACTGGGGATCATTGGCCTTAGATTTCAGTGTAAAAATTCAGATGTCACAGAGTCGCAAAGAACTAAGGTGAGAAAATTGAATTCTTGATGGGAGTTAAAGACTCCTTTTCAAATTACATGATTAAAAGTAAACTAATTATACTCTCTATTTAAGATAAAATGAAGGACACTCAGTCCAATGCATGAAATAAAAATTCTTTGATTGCGGTGATGTCATCTTAATATTTTTTTGGTTGGGTTTGTGGGTGACGGGTACTGCATTGCATTGCATCGCATCGGGACAAGGACAAGTAGTCATAATTCATAAACATAAACACCGATTTTTTATTTTTCTTTAAATGTCAATATTACTACCCTTTGTGTTATCAATAGTAGAGATGAAGTTAAGTTTCTGTTGGGACGACAACAAGGACCCCACAATAATGCATATCGTTCTGCAAACATTAGGGCAGTCCGGGCAAGACATCTGTTCCTTTTTCTATTTTTCCACATCTCATGCTTTCAATCTTAGTTTTTCCACTTGGTTTTCGTGTCAGATTCTTATTGCTATTTCTTACTTGGATTCACACGAATATCTACTTCTATATACTTTAACTGGAATTGATAACTAGTGACGTGCATATGCAATATTTACACACTTGTTCCATTATTGACTGATTCACAGGATTTAAAGCTTTACATGCTAATGCTACTACAAAATTAAGCATTTTCAACAGACTTTAACCATGGTTTCAAGAAAAATATAATGTTTGGATGTTTGTGATAAAAAAATCTATTTTGTCATGACACTCAACGATAGTTTGAGTGAAGGCAAGAAAGACCTGCTTCTACTATTTACATTGAGCGTCAATAGATAAGTAACATTCTCATTCTATATACTCAGCTAAATTTCTCATATATTATGAATTCTAAAAAATGCTTGACCGTGACAATATATATAACATTGATTTTTTTTTTTTTTTTTTTTGGTGTCTACACCATAACATTGATTATGTAATAAAATGTTTCATTTACATACATTGTAATGAATTTCATGGAGTTTCATTAGTAAATTTTTATATCAGTTATTATAAATAAATAAATTTTAAATTAAATACACTTTTATACGCAAAAGTAGGTAATGAAATGTTACACAATGCAAAGAAAGTATAGCATTTTTTGGACATTAATTTGGTAAAAATAAAAAAGAAATAAAAAATAATTAAACATTAAAATATGTATAATTAAAATTTATTTAATTAATAAAGATTATATATAAAGAATGTTTAAGAAAGAATCAATAATAAAAACATTAAACGTATATTAAATTGCTATATATGATTTTTAATGTAAAAAAAGATAGATTAAAGAATGGCAGCATAACACCTTTCTGGTAATAAACAAAGGATTTAATTAACACGTATTTGAAAATAAGTTAAAATTACTAGTAATAACTTTTTTTAAATATTTTACTTTAACAAATATATAATAAATCATAAATGCATTAAAAATTTAAACTTTGTACATATGTTTTTATGAAGACTTTTTTAATTGGTAATTTTATCGTATGTCATGTTAACTAAACCCATAAATAATTAATAAGATAAATTTATTAAGAAAACAATTATTGCACATTTAAAAAGAAAAGATTGGTGTTTGATTTATAAAGTCATTAAATTTAAAAATAATAAACATGGAAAAATTAAAAATAAGTTTAGCTGATATGTGCATTAAAAGTATATGATAAGATTATTATTATAAAAAAATTTAAATATTTTTTTTAATGAATACAAAAAAAATACATTGAAAATTTTAAATTTTTATATTTTTAATAAAAAAATTTTAATTTACAATTTTAACATGTATTCTTAAGATATAAATTAGTTAAATCTGTTAAAAATATATAAAAATTACGTTCAAATATATAATAATTGTAAATTAGGTGAACAAAGGTAAAACAGAAATTGAGATTAATTAATATTATTCTATCATTTATTATACTGTAAAGTAATTATAAAAAATTTAATTTACCTAATATTTTAAAAAAATTGATTTTTAGACATTATTAATATAAAATAATTTTATACATATATTTAATTTAATAATAAAATAAAAAAATAATTATGTTTTATATTAATACATAAATAATTTAAAATTTAGAATTTAAGATATATAATCATTTAAAAACTTAAATGTATTTGTAAACTATTACGTAAAATATCCTTACATACAAATTAGGATTTTTTTAAAATAAATAATTTAATTATTTTATTTATCGAAATATGTAATTCATAGCGTATTTATCAATTT